>NW_027176285.1:6296334-6473834 GCF_023349555.1 Cebidichthys violaceus
TTTGGGGGGGGGGGGGGGGGGGGGGGGGGGGGGGGGGGGCAAGCAGGAACTTGCTGTAAGTGCAACACACCAGGCTGCATCGACCGACGCGGTGGGCTCACATAGAAAGAACAGACGCTGTCGACATACAGCACACTGCCGGTGTGTGTTGCACTTCAGTGGACTCCAACTACGATTATTTCCTACGCAGGAAGTTTGTCGTTCATCTAAAGAATTACAATGTCTATTACAGTTGCCACTGCAGAACACACACACACACACACACACACACACACACACACACACACACACACACACACACACACACACTAGGTGTTGCCATAGAGGTTAGGCTTTCACATAATTAATGATCTGCTTTCGCGTTCGTTTATAATGACACAACAATGGAAGAATGTGCACATAACCAGGCCAGGTAGAATACCCTGCAGTGATGTAGCATCGTGCTGATCTGTTGCTTACCTCGGCATCATCGAGACGAGGGCAGAATGCCAACGTGTCGTGGAATCCAGCCTCAAATGAGAAGACTGGTTTCTGGTAGGCCTTTGGACTGGACTTGCTGTGTGCTGTTGATCTTTCACAGCCCCCCTGCTCTGTTCTGCCGTAGCTGCTGTCAAAGGGAAAGCACCAAACAGTTTACGGCGGTTAACCAAGTTGGCAAAGGAGACCGAAATTAATCCATACATTTATTAGCGAGTGCAAAACATCTACTTTATGATTCTATCCAACACAGGCACTTAGTCCACAAACACAGGGCCATGTTAGTCTTATCTATCTTTGCGTCGCATTCAGATACTAATATTTGATTTCTTACTTTCTTTGGACCTCAAACACTTGAAGAAGAATTGACTTGTGGCATTTATAGATCTCTGTATGAATATATCTCCTCTCTCCATCCAAGAACTCAGTTAAGGTGGAGAAGAGACGCGTTTGGATCTCGTTGTTCTGAAGGATAAGTATGTTGTTGCCACATTATTTGTATGGATTGGTAATTGTAGCCCAACAGGCCAGACTTACACACTCTGTTTGCTGAAGGAAAGGTACTTTACATGTGTTCTGCTGAGCACACAGGAGATGAGCACAGGCTGCTGGTTTTCAGTGGCCCTCAGTACTGCACAGTCATGACAGGAAACAGAGCTGAAGCTCTGGGTGGCAGTACCACCAGTACACAGTCACACCGCAGAAACGAGCAGAAACACAGACATCACAGACGAGGCACTGAGCTTGAGGCAGACCTAAACTGCTTCTGCACTGAAACTTGGAGAAACATAATATTTTTTTCCATTTGTGCGTCATCTGTCACCGCTTTTGAACAATTATTATTATTGATTTTCTTTTTCTTTTTTCGGCATGAGGAAGTCAAATTTTCAGTAAAAAGAAGGAATTAGAGCAAAGTATGGAAAAATGTATATATTTCTATAGATTGCTTTTCTATGCTGTTAATCCTTTTATGAGCCCTGAGATTTATCCTGAAACCCCACAGACGGAGGTGGTCCAAGTGCCAGTTGCATAGTGATGCCTTTAAAACTCTTGTGGATACTTGAAACATTGGGAATTATATTTCATATTATGTTACTACATGCCCCTTAGACCATTACTCACTGATAATATTTGTAATGAGTTATTTTCTCATGTTATACATTACACTAGCTCCAAGGTCTTACTGCTTAATGTCTGGCTGAATAATGGATTTGATTCTGGAATATGTGGCTCTATAGAAATGTGTTCATGACACTTTCTGTTTGTTGTATGAAGTGGTCTCTGGGCCTCTGTTTTCAACATGTCACACAGAGAGGTGAGGTTAGAAACCAGACTTGTTTCCTTAATGTCAGTGAACGCCCCGCTGCTCATTGGTACAGCGAGTAGAGAGCCGGGTGGTAGCTCAAACAGGCCTTTCAGACGCACCGATGTGCTCGTCTCTGCTGAACCCTGTATTTTACCTTTCCCCACTATCTCCTCATGAGGACGTGGTGACGTTGTCTTAAAGTGTTCATGTCTTACTTTTATGTTCTTTTTTGGCATATTGAGATTTAAACATAGTTTCGGTCAACTGTTTAACACCGATCAAGGCGTATTAAACTGCAGGTCATCATAGCTGGTAATCAAGTAATTAGCCATGGCCTGAACTGATTCCAGATCAACTTTTAAACAGTGTTTGACAAACTTTTTCTGGACAGCCGCTTTCTTAAAATGACAAACCAATAATTTTGAAGAGATAGTTTAATAAATCACTACTATGTTTTATGTTAAATATTTTATTAATGAGACAGAATAAATGCATTTAGGCAGAGTTAACAGACTAATTTTTTTAATTTCCTCTCATCAATCAAACAAACAGAATGTACACTCACCTTTCATATTAAAGTCATTGTTATAACAATCCTCAGAACAAAAGGAACATTCAGGTTCCCTCATGTGGCTCAAAGGTGTACTGCAAATAGAAATGTTAAGTCAAAGACTATGGAAGACATTCTGCTCATTTATTTGGCGACCCTGATAAAATTTCCTACGAGTCTCAACCCGGTCTTTGGGAAGCACTGCTTTAAAAGATGAAGAGATTAGCACTTTTATCAAGCTGATGTGTAACAATTCACTTTGAGGTGTCCTGATAGAGTGAATGAATCCTGCTGTGGTTTGTAATGTTGTATTATTCTTGTACTGTGCTCCCCTGTGATTGGATAACACTGAGTTGCAGCACTGAGGTTGCAATTGAGTCCTCTTGTACTTATTCATATTGATATTCATATTAGAAATTCAGTTAAAGCAACTACTTATTGAAAGGCAGTGTAAAATGTAAAAAAAAAATCACAATGTTAGTCCGCTTACTGACTAGTCCATGTCTGAACAGAAGCAAGACAAGTAGGCCCTTTGTCTTAGTGTAAGTCTACTGCGTACTGACTGTGCTCAGTATAATGAGACGTTTAATGGTGTCGACATGTAGTGACATGACTAATATTGGTGTCGGAGGAAAAAAAATGCAGAAACAGTTCTAAAATATTTGTATTGGTGGCTGCCAGTTCTTGTGATGCCTTTAGGTGCATTAAAGCACAGGACTAGTTGGGTTTGGTGTGTTTGTTGTCTGGTGTAGGGCATGAAACGTATTGATCCCGTGAGTTGTTTTATTTTCATATGAATGGCAAAAGTTATATAAAGCAGTGTAGGAGTATAACTCAAAGCACAATATATTTAAAAAATTACGTGCAATCAGAATATATATCCAATTCTTTACATTGATTTGATTCACCATTGATAGCCGGGGAATTTGGCGATAGAGGCAAATTTTAAATCTTTCCTCAGTCAAGATATAAATAATTATTATATTATTATAAAGACGTGATATTTATTCTCCTGAAAGTGGAATGAGAATTCCTTAAAAGGTATAAAGTCATCTGTCTTTTGTATTCCAAATATCACTCCAAAAAGCACTTTAAATAAAAGCTGCACTTTGGTTCTGCTGCTTGCTAATCAGCTGATGTAAAGGGACCATTTCTATCCATGCCTTTGGTATAAAGTGACAATCATGGCTCCCTGCTAATAGAATCTGATGAGCTGCAGCTAAACTCCCATCATGATCTGTGTCCGTTTTCACAGCTTCTCTTCAAGATAACAGTCTGGAGTTGAACATCCTGTGCATATTAATGCAAACGATATATTAAATAATCATTGTCAGCTGTACTGAGACACATAAGTCTCACCGATTTTTGTGAAATGAGCACAACATTTGAAGTACAGATTTGTACCCTGTAGACTTGAACGATGTAAGAGAAACTCTAGCATGAACGCTATTGCTTGGCAACAGCACACGCTAAGGCTGATGCTTTTTACATGAAATAACAAACTACAGGTTCAAAGAATTGGAAATGTTCAATGAATTTAAAATTCACAGCTTATAAGCTCAACAGGCCTGGCACTCCAACAGGGGACATTTTGTAAAATGCACTGTCCATCTGATCCATGACCAGCTATCAGTAGACGTATGAGCTGTGCTGAAGTAATTTACATCGCAGCTGAATGAACCAACGTTTATACTACGATGTGGTTCAACATTAGATTACATTCGGATAAATGAATTAGGTGTCAGTTCTGATTCGAGCACAAAACAGGATGTTGTACCTCACATAAAAAAGCTTCAATGTTTTTTTTTGTTGTTGCATGGATTCTTTTGGTTTGCTGCCAAAATGACAACTATCTCCATCTCAATGAATGCAAAGCTCCTCTGTAAGACTATTTTCCCTCTGGAGCTACTTACTGCTGTTAGTTTGTTTCATGCTAAAACTTTGTGCTCATTCCACAACATTTCATGAGACCGAGATGAATGAGTTTAGGATAAGAGGAAAATGAGCATGGCTCTAAAACATCTCTTTTTCTGTTGTAGTCTCGTATGCTCCTGTCTTTTCTGTAGAATCAAAATGGTGTACTGGATGTCGGTGGTGGAGCCCTCATTTCCTAATTGTTGGGAAATGACATCGTACTGCAGAGCTTAAAGGATTGTTAGGAAAGCTGAGTGAGATTTGGATTATTTGTCTAAAATTTGTGACCCTGACTTAAAAGAATAGAACCCTCCTCCTTCCTCCAAAATCGAAATAAACAAATAGATAGAAGGACAAAAAAGTTGAAAATGCTTTGTCTGTATTTCTAACAATGTTAGTCACTATTTGCGTAATAAACAGTGGGTATTTAATAAGTTCCTATTTGTTATGCTTTGTGTTCCCTTATAGAGAGGCATACTGGTGCTTTGCATTATACAGATCATGTATCCTTCCTATTACCGCTGAGCTGCTTCTAGATCCGTTTCTGACCCAGAAGACAAACGATAAGATAAAATGGATGATGAAAAAGAATCGAGTGAATCTGTAAACTTCTCACATTAAAAAGATTGCCTTTAGCAACAGCAACCTTGCGCTTTGTGTGCCAACATTCAGCATCTTCCAGTGTGCGTAAAGAAAAGGAACATGCTAAAATAACTAAAAAGCTTTTTGCAATCAACTGCACAGACTGAAGGGGGAAAAAAGATAATGAGCATGGAGCTGACTGGCTAACTAAGCTATGTGTTGATGAACTGAACAAACCCACACTTTTATTAATGAAACATGTAATGAAGTTAAAATATTTTTACAAACATGTCCTCTGACAACTGGAACATCCCGTTGATTATTACACTTTCTTCATTTTCATTATAATTAGTGTGAAATTACCTCCTAACGTCCGAGTGAAATGAATCAGAAATGATGGACCTGTGTCGTAAAGCGTTACCATTTATTTGCATGGCATACTGACATGAATGGAAACTATATCAGTCTGAAAACAGGTGATCTTTTTAATAATGAAAAGAGGTGGCTCTTTGAATTCAACCATCTATCACCGTCTGTAGACTTTAAAGGTGGCTGTAAAGAAGCTGTAGATTCCTCACTGAGAGAGAACAGCAGCTGTGGTCGACTCGACATCCAACGGCGACAAGATCCGTGGAATCAGTGGAAAACAAGGATCAGAATTGAACTTGTAACATTCCTTATTTGCTCCCGCGGTGTGTTCAACTCCTGTGCTTTGACACGCACAAGACAAATCTTAAGTCAAGGTCCACCGGCTAACTTTTAACTGCATCATACAGAGTTGGGATCAGTGGAAGACCATGACATGAAATTAAAATGACACAGGAGTATGAGAGCACCACAAGAAGCAGTGTATTCACACATAGTGTCACCACAGCTGCTCTTCCTTGTCACTCAGGAAAGTACGAGCAGTAGCTGGAAGACAGATTTGGGGTCTTTACTTTGGAGAGATAAATACCATAAATATTAACTGCTGGTATGGTCTTTTACGGGCTGTGAGGATAGAGAGCCATCCTACAGCAGGAGGGCAACAGGATGTTGGACTTTGATGAACAACTTGATGAAAGGAGATCTGGACTGTTAACAAAGATCTAATGTTTCCAACCCTGACGCCTTAAAGCACCTTTACAAGTTGACTGTAACTTTGCTTATTGCAATTGTGTCTTTTATTTTTAACAAATGAGAAATGATAAAAAGGTCATGTGGTCAAAGCTAACAGAAAACTAGTTCTCATAGGATTGTTACTATACTATCTAGAGGATATACCATGATGAAAATGATCATTTTACAACAGTGAGTGTTCAAAGGAATGAGGTGGGACTCACCTTGACAAAGTGTGTGTGTATATCTGTGGTTGTGCAGGTAGAGTGATGTGAATGTGTGCACACTGAACAAGACGTTCTGGTTTGTGTCATCAGAATTTTGGAGAGGGAAATATAGTATATGTCCATGTTTGGTAATCATTTAAAGATAAAAAGGTGTATATTTACATAGGTGTAATGTAATACATTAGTGTGTCCTATAGTCCTGTAGGGTAACAACAAAAAACAAGGAACTTTTGTACTCAAGCACTTTCTTTAATGTGTACTGTATTAGTTCATCCTCTACATGTAAAGTACTGTATGAATATTCATTATTTGCCTTGTAATGTTTGAGAAATGGTAACCAAGAAAACTAAGTTTTAGAGTGTATGCATGCCAATGGTTGGGTCCCAGTACAATAGGAAACTATATGAAAAAATGGTGCTATGTTATACTATATAAAGGTGCTTTTATGGACCCCAGCTGAATGCATGCTAAGAGGAACTATCAAGAGAAGAAAAAAAAGAGAAAATTGATGTCCTACTGCTGTTCTTAAATGAGTGCTGCCTCCCAAAGATTTTAGAAATTTGGAAATTCCAACTTTCTATTTGTTAAAATGCAGCAAGTTAGTATTTCAACTCTGGTGTATGATACAGAAGTCTGACAACATGTCAGCAGGCTCTGCAAACCTGAGCACACAGTGTTTCTTTACCCTGTTGAGTAATGTCGGTAATTACTATCTGCCAGCAGGGAATTACCGACTGAAGAATAGAAATGGAACGCGTAGTAGGTGGCAGATATCCTACCTGATCTCAAATCTCAAAGTCTAACTGTAAATGTCATCATTACCAGCATCCACAGCTGTCAGACGTACCAGAACCAGGCTGCAGGCTGAATGTTTGTAGCCCTGAGCTATTGAACAGTTTTATGAAGGCAATGTAAAAACCACCCATATTCAAACTAAAGAAGCAGTCAGTCATGAGGTGGTTCTGTTTTTAAGAGAAGAAAAATGTCATGTCTATTTACAGATACACTGCCTTTGTGACAAAGGTCTAAAAGATCTATAGACAATCTATGACATCATTTTGTACTCTTAATTCTTCAGATGTTTATGTGTTTAAATATGTTTTTCATGTAGCAGAGTTATAGGACAGCAAATATCAATATAGTCTTTGAAGGGTCAAAGTTGTTTGAGTTTAGAAAACGTTGTGCTGATTTTGGAAAAAGAAAATGTATGTTTATTGGTTGTATTGATCATCTTTCTTTTTATGTTGTTCATTAAATGTTTTACAGGATTATCAATGCTTTCATTTTGTTTTCATTTTAAGACTCCAGCCAGTACTATACTAATATACTATACTGAACACATGGGTGGGCAGGGCACAGTTCTTTTGCTGAGGTGTAAAAAATGAAGTGTGAATTTAAAGGAAGCTTCTACTTCTACTTTTTCAAGATCAAGCACCATTTTAAACTTTTAAATACTCTGCTTTACATCATTTTGTTAAATTATTCAGAAGGTAAGGAAGCAGGGAAGGGGTACAGCATACGTCAGAAAATATGTTTTTATATGATGACTTATTAATATGGTTCATTTAATGAAATAATGTAATGGTGCTCTTAGAGATAACTCTTATACATAGGCTAGCTGTGTTGTCACACTTAAAGCATACATCTGCTGGTATTTTATATCTATCTTCTCAACAAATGTTGTTGATAATAAGAAAAAAATGGAGAATAACAACATAACTTCATCACAATGTCACAGAGTTATCAGTTATGACATAAAGATGACAGACACAGCACTGTGTCCTTAATGGACACATACTGTATGTACAACAAGTCTGAATAGTAGCACATCGCAACATGTATACAGCATATGTTACAGTGGTGGAAAGTAACTGTACATTTACTAAAGTACTGTACTTAACTACAATTCTGAGGTACCATCAAGACGTGCCCGGAAAACCTCTAGAAAGGAAGTCACACAGCAGGCATCCTGATGAGATGCCCCAACCACCTCTGCTGGCCACTTTCAACGCGATGGAGCAGCGACTCTACTCCGAGCTCCCTCTGGGTGTCTAAATTCCTCACCCTGTTATCTCACTCTTTCGGTCACTACCCACAGCTCATGACCTTGAGGGTCAGAACATAGATGGACTGGTAAACTAAGAGCTTCTTCACCACAACGGCCCGATACAATGCTCGCATCACTGCTGATGCCGCCCTGAACCGCCTGTCCATATCACGCTCCATTTTACCCTCACTGGTGAACAAGACTCCGAGATACTTGCACTCGGATGCAAACCCCAGTGCTGCTGAAGGTCACGTTCTGAAGGAGGAGGAGAAAAGGATCTGAATAATTCTTCCACCTCGAATTACAAACAGAATCTGAAAATGATCCAATTCATATTGGCACCGGCAACATTTGGACAGGGGCATGCTGTTTCACCATTATTAATGCACATAACAGTCTCATCTGGCTCTATGTTGTTATTATAATGTTGTGTTGCTACTTGCAGATGCCAGGCTATTTGGAGGAGAGACATTTCAAGAGAAGGTATAGGAGAAGATCAAGCAGTGAATTGGGTTTGAACTTTTCAAATTGAGTTCAATGTTTTCTGTAAAGAAAGAAGAAAAGGCAACAAAAACACAGTAGAGGAAAGAGTGAATAGCAATTGGTTCACATGGGTAACACATGAAAACAATGTGTTAGTCAAGTCTAGTTACAGATAATGCTAACTGTTATGAGATGATTAAAAGAGAAGGAATGAGGAGTTGATATCATATAACTGAAGATCATAAACAAATAAATAAGCATATTTGACTTAGGTATGTGTTATATAGCTCAGTATCTAGCAATGTGCTAAAAAAGCTGGATGTTTTTCAAAACCTGGCCCATACATTACTATCCGCCACCTCTTAAATGAAGTAACCAGATCTCTTCCAACTTTGAAAGAAAATTGTGTCCATGAAATACCCCTTCAGCTTTAATAAAAAAAGAAATAACTAGGTGCAAAAAGTGGTGGAGAAGTGCAGCGAGGTTTGTGCTGGTAGTTCTGTTAGCTGTTATACATAGCAAACTGGGGTCGTAGATGCTTTCAGCTGTGTCATCACTAGTGGCCCCTACCAGACGGGAGCCTTTAAGAGTAGTGAGTGATGAGCAGCAGGCAGTCAGTGGCAGTATAAAACCTGTAATAAAACTTGTTCTGACCAGGTGTGAGTCACAGTAACCACTAGAGGTCCTTGAACATGCAGCCATAACTACACACCCAGAATATGATGCAGTTTGCTGCAGCAGAATGAGAGATTAGTGGACAGATACAGACGTTAACAATCACTCACACACTCACACGGACTCATGGAGACACACACACACACACACGACCGAACACACAACCTCTCCTCAGGCTTACGCTTGGTGGAGATAAAGTTCGGCACTGAACTTGCGTTATGTCAGTCATCGTGTTCATGACAACTTGTCAATTACATTAGGATAATTATAATTACATTTTATTTATTTTTTTTCTCTTTTTTCAAATGTTCATACCATTTAATTTGGTAAAGATGGAAAAAATAGCTGCATCAGAGGGTAATAATAATAATAATAATAATAATAATAATACAGATACAAATGACAAAACTAAACCATTTGGTGACAGATTTCTTCAGACAAACATCTTGAAGTATATTTTAGCCACTGACCACTGACATGCATTTCTTATTTGTTACAAATTCAAGAGACTCTTTAATTTCTTTAATTTAAATTAAAAGCAAAAGATGGGGATGAATTAAGAAAGTTACTTTTATGAATATGAAATGTCCCTAAAAGAGTGAACAATATAACACATAACTGTCATCATAGCATTTAAAATATACTATTTTGACCTTTAATCATAGTTACATGCTTTGTTTTTCACAATATATACAGTAACTCTCAAAGTTATGATTACGATATGGGTAATCGTAATACTTGAATTATGCTTTCTTGTTCAGCCTGGCAGAAATATAAATTTATCCTTATCAATATTTGAAAACATTGAACTGAACATTTTTATTAGATATATTTGGTGTAATATTTTCAGATGTGTTTCTCTAATTTTGTTTTTGATGCAGAATCTTAAAGGAACAAACATCAATTCCATTTATACAGAGAGTGCATACAAATCTAGGCACCTCGTGTTTCTTTTCATAGATTTTTAATCAAAGCTAAATATGCTTGGTGCTCAAACAGTCAAAGTTATGTTTTCCTCCTGTTGAATTTTAATGTGAAGAGGTCGGCCATATGATCTGGCCAGAGAATTGTTTTTGTCACGTGTTTCCGTTACGGTACTGAAAGCCACATATCCAAGTAGTGGAAAGGTGTGATTCATTATTGTATGACGAGATTACTCTCACGCGCGTTCCACTTCAGTTCAGCAGGTGGCGGTAGTGCAGTTTAACGCTCTCTGCAAACCCCCAGAAGAAGGGAAACACCAAACGAAGGAGGGGAAGAAGAAGAAGAAGAAGAAGAAGAAGAAGAAGAAGAAGAAAACCATCGGTAATAACAAGAAGACAGCACATCTCGTCCCTCATCAGTTGGAAGTAGAACTTCTATCATTCCACTTCCTCTACATACGGGCTGTGGACGGTAGCGGTCACGTTAGTTATCATACTGCGACAATTTATTTTGGAACAGTAGCTTACTTTACCACCCACCGCTGTGTGTTTTATTTATTTATTTATTTTATTTTTAATCCACGTTAGACCAATTTGCTGGTTGTAACATTCGCTGACACAGCAAACCTGAGATGAGCTGAAGACAATAGGAAGGAGCACTTCACTGCAGACTTTGGTACGGATTTGAACTTCTGCTATAACGTTAACCTAACTGTGCTAACGTGTGTGTGTGTGTGCGTGTGTTTGTGCGTGAGGGGGCTAACATTCACCTACTTCGGGTACTAAAATCGGGAAGAAAGCAGATAGAAAGTCTCCTTCCGGTGAGGCTAACGTTCCACCTTCAAACATCTGTGTCACTACCACTAACAGCAGGTTTCTAACAGTATGCTAGCGTTAAGTCAAAGAATTCAACAGAATATTTATCTGTGTGGTCACGTGCCGTCTGGTTTGACGTCCGCGCGTGAGGTGAGGTTATCTAACGTCACTGCTGAAGTGAGGCACTAGCTGTACGGCTGACTGCATGACTGGCGATGTGACGGGAGGAAGAGGACAAAGTTATCGTGTTAGTCGAATCTGTATATGCTGAGTCAGCTGCTACGGAAACCCCCCCCCCCATGTTACTACAGCTGTGGGTTTTACATGAAATCTGCTTAGTGCTGAGTCAGTACTTTGAATCATGGTCGGGCACTGAACTGCTTTTGCTGATCAAGCATATTTTTTTAACCAAAACTGGATTACCAACTGGGCAAACTGGGCACCCCTCTGGGGGCGAGTTTCAGCTCATTTTGCATTGTGCATATTTCTAAACGAATTAGTTTTAATCAGATCTGCGCACAGCAAACTTGGGCCATGTAATGTTCCATGGAGGAACGGGTCTTAAAACCCAGCAGCTCATTTCTATCCCCGGGTTAGCAAGCGGGTTAATATGGTCAAATCTGGTTTTGACTGCTTCTAGAGATTTAAAATTTGCCTGTGACAGATAATCCAGTAGACACAATATTCACATTGATGGATTACCAAGTCTCTACAGGATAATTTTGACAACATTCTGGAGTGAGTGGGAACCAGTGGCTACCTGGAAGGTAGAACAACACATTCACAAATCGGAATCAACACAGAGCTATAATGTCAACTACATTTGACTGCAGTTAACATCCGCACTTCACAAATAAAATGTTATGGTTGTTCTGTGACAGACACTGATTAGATTTTACAACATATTTGCTCCCAGTCAGGTGATGAGCATTGAGAGGCTTTAGCTGAAAGTCAGAGGTATCATGGAGGACGACTACAGGCCTCTGCTGAGCCCAGAGCAGACTGGAGAGTGCTACTCGAACCGAGACTCCACAGACTCGCTGGACTTCAAGACAAAAAGGTAGATTATGCTGAAACTCTACACCAATCAATATGCAGTGTTTACCGGCACCACGCGTGTATGCGCATGCCGGGAAAAATAAGTCTCTCCTGTGAGATACAGCTGCACACAAGTTCATGTTGTTCAATAGATAACACGAAGGAGCACACTAATAATAAGTTCATACCAGACAACAGACACACTGGATATATTTCATCATATTCATGATTTCTGGGCATTGGGCTTGATATAAAGAAACCCCACATAACCTCAAATATAACAAAAGAGGTTTGTACGGAGCCAAACCAACAACGTGTTTGTCTCTTAAGACTCTCGTTCTGTGGCTCTCAGCTCCAAGCCTGTAGGTTCTTACTGAAGACGTTCTATCATTAATATATATATATATATATATATATATATATATATATATATATATATATATATATATATATATATATATATATATATATATATATATATATATGAAGGCACATTGAAAGAATTTGTGAATTGTTTTGGTGCGGTGCATGTGTGACAGTCAAAATAAACTACTGTTTGTATGTTCATGGTTATGAAGGAACATGTCATCCAGTGCACCGTGAGGACTGTGTCTGTTCTTTTTTTTTTTTTTTTTGCTGTGGATACACCAATCCAGCGTTTTCAGTCTTGATCCCGATATCTGGTCTTTGAGCAGATACCGAGTACCTATCAGATACCAGTGTTTGATTAATAAGTTGTATGCCTCTGGATCGTCCTTTTATGTGTAAGGAAACATCAGGCCTGATTCAGACATTGCTTTGCTAACTTTGTAAAACAAAATATAACAAATAAATACAAAGATATAAATGTATATCATATCCTGTCATTTATTAAAATAATGCTCTTCGATACCAGATCGGCCTATTGTCACAGATACCCGATCCAGCCGGTATCGGTGGGTTTCTAGTTGTTCGTGGTTCTTTACCTACCGGATCTTTTGGCAAGCATAAGGTACAATTGAAGCACACTTCTGAACATTGGATTTGACTCATCTCAGCAATTTTCCAACTTTTTTGTGGTTTATTGGAAGCTTCTTTTCTCCAAATCTGAGACTTGAGGTGAGACTTCAAAATAATAGTGTAAGAGCCATGATTTTGTACTAAATTAAATAATGGGTAAATAAGAAATGCAACTTAAAACATTCTGTAGTATAACAATGGCTTTAGGAAAAAGTAAATGAGTCATACAAATTATGCAGATTAATAATATAATGGCTGCTGTTACAAAATTATTGTTACCCAGAAATGTTGTATCTAGCTCTTCCACATACAATGTACTGAAGTGCATTTTATATATATATATTGTAAGTGTCTAGATTGTTATCATGATAAAGACAGAACAATACCCAAGTGAGTTTACCTTGCACCAGAATCTCATTGTGGATCTTTTATTTATTTTTATGTTCTGTGTTATTTCATATCATGGCCTTTGTTGTGTGGATTCAGATGTTAGTACAATAGCTTTGCTATGTCTATATGTATGTGTTAGTCTACATGTAAATTGTAAGGTGGACTATGTCTATGAACTTTGTACAATATATTGACATTGTAAAAAGTGAACTAAGATTTCACTTTTGTAGTCTTTTAATCTTGTGTGGTTTTAGAGAATGACCCCATCAAGCACATAGAGGCTGTTTAATGCAATGTTTTGTTGGCCTGCATTTTAGGTTCTCATTATTTCTTGTGTGTGTTTAAGTCCTGCTTGTGTGAGCTGACCTGGACCGTGCATGTTCGTCATGTCTGGAAGGTGTCTGTTATCTAACAAACTAGCTGCTTTCTACATGTTAGTCCTGGAATTCGCTTGACAAGCAAATACTAAGATGTTGTGCAAGTGTGTGTGTGTGTGTGTGTATGTGTGTGTGTGTGTGTGTGTGTGTGTGTGTGTGTGTGTGTGTGTGTGTGCGTGTGTCTTTGGCACCAACCTAGTATTAACAGTTTGTGTGAATTTTAATCCAGTTAGGTATTTCACAGTGACTGACTAGCTTTCTAGAAATAATGCATTACGAACACTCCCTTCCAGTAAGTCACATACATGTGCATGTTTTCTTTTGTGTGTACAAGTTCCTTCAGTCAATGCATGTTTAAGGTTCAAAACAAATTTCTGTATTCTGTTCTGTACAATTCATATTTTGGGATGCATTTAACCGTTTGAATTTTCAATTTCTTTAATAATTTTTTGATCAATTGTCTTTCTATAACATGTCAGAAAATAGTGAAAATGCCCATCACGGTTCATTTTTCTTACATGCGATTAATTTGCATGTCAACATATTTATTTGAACTGTTTTTCAAATAAATGAAAAACCTTCACACAGAATGCAAACATTACGTGGTGACGTAATTGTTTTTTGAAGGAAGGATGATTTTTCTGAGCTTTCACACCGCTGATAAAGGCATCACCCAAACACGTTGTGCAGAACGGACATATTCAAAATGTACACTTCAGTGTACAAGAACACTGAGGCCCCGCTGTCCCAACCAAGACGGCACACTTTATTTACACTTTATAAACTCTTTTCAACCCCGACAGAGGTTTCACAAATACAAGCCTTAGACATATACATTGCATAACTGTTAACCAGAGGAACTCAAATTTATTCAGAGCATGTCGTTACAAGGAAACTCAATAAATTAGCTTACAGTAGTTTAGGCTATACAATATATATAGACAGAATGCCAGATGCTGCTCTGGGTCTATAGGATCCCAGTAGTTGGTCATCTGGCTGCGTGTATCAATTTCAACCCTTTTTATTGAAAAGATGGTGCTGTTGTTAGTTTGCATCGCCAACAGTATGACTAGCTTTAATGCAAAATATCCTCAGGCGAGTATTTGACATTTTTGTGTTTATTTGCTACGTCCCCGTTATGTGAAGGCTTTTAGGATGAAATGAACAGAGAAGAGCAGCAAATCCTCACATTGAAGAAGCTGGAATCGCAGAACGTTTGGCATTTTTGCATGACTTAAAAGTCTCGTATTATAAAAAGTATTTGTATTATAAAACAGGTCAAAGTGCTGTATAGAACTGTGAAAGTATCAAAATGCTCAATCCTTGTAGAAATACACACGGTGCGTAAAATTTGCCTAAAAAGCCATCAGGATTTCCATATGGTTGTGAATACAGGTATATTCAAACAGACAGTATGAGAGACGAAGAGTTTTTTGAACATCAAAGCATGTAAACATGTTCTACTATGAACCCAAATACAAGTACGAACGTGGAAATGAGCATGATATCCTTTAAACATTTAATTATTATGAAGATTGTGTCATAGATTGAATACTGTTAGAAATTACATGACTTTTTGTCTGCTTCTTCTAGGCCTTTCCACGTTGAGCCCAGGAATATTGTAGGCGATGACCCGCAGGAGAGGGTCTCTGCTGAGGCTGCCATCCTCAACAGCAGAGTCCATTACTACAGCAGACTGACAGGCTCTTCTGACAGACTGCTGGTAGGTCCAATCACGACCTAGTTAGTTGTCACAGCTACGTACAGATCATCATGACCGTCGCACTAAAGCTCTAAGGACCCTTACTCACACGCGACACATGGTGGCAATGGTCCAAATGACCTAGACACACACCATGTATTGGCCTTTGTTGCAATCACTGTATGTTTATTATTTTGGTATTTACCACATTTTTGTTCTGTTATGTTTTATGTATACCATGTACATCACATTATTTATCTCAAATGTAGTACAGAGCCATAACTGCGACCAAATAGTCACACATCGCACAACAATGGTGAAATCCAGCTTTGTTCTGGCATCCTTATAAAGAGAAGTCATCAAAACTCCTCGACAGTTAAAATCTAGTAGCCAAAGGTCCATAAGCATGGACTTATGAACATAAGTTTGTTTTTAATCACCGCATTTGCTTGCAAAATGATCATCCCCTGTTCACACAATAGTGGCGCAACACGCTGCCATTTATTGTGAATATAATCCAAATAGTATCCTGACATCTCCTCCTGCGATTCAAGTCTCCAAGAGCAGGAGGAGTTGAGAGAGGTTCAACTTCATGCCGATTTTTTTTCCTCTGATGTGGGGGAGCGACAACATGGATGTAACCAATCCTGCATCTATTTATTTCCCCGGGGAAGGGAAGCACAGTAGTGCTTTCCTTCTACAGTAGTAGTAGTAGCTGAAAAGATGTTAGCTCCGACTAAACCATGTAGAAGCATGTGGGGAAAAGCCGTTGATCGCGGTTATTGTCTCTCCCATTAAAAATTATATGACTTTATAATGAGGATCAACTGGAAGCAAAAGCCTGCTATTTTCAGTCTGTATGTGACAACAGCCTGTCATGTACAGATAAGGTGCAGTGTGTAGAATTTGGTGTCATGTAGTGGTGAGGTTGCAGATTGCAATCACTTAAAACTTCTCCTGCGTGTAAGTGTGTAAGAGATCTATGGTGTTCGACACGAAAAAGTGGAAACGCAGATGGTCCTGTCTTTAGTGTTTTGGTTTATACGTTCTGGGCTACTGTAGAAACATGGTGGCCGGCTCTTTATACACTAAAGAAAAACATACTTATTAGTATCATATTCTATATCTGCCAATTCTAAATCTGCGCATTTTCCCTAAATGCTACTCACCGTTACTTTACGACAATGCACACGTCAAGAAATGTTGACAGTAATCTACAACCCAGTCTCTAGTAGCTCAGATGGAGGTGCAGTCTGTTTGCCAGCTTTAATCGAAGACCTGTTCAGAGAGATCCACCGTTCCAGCACCCACACTATCATACAATTTAGTACGGCAGAAACCGATTTAGTATGTCCCAATACATATTATATCTAATGCTGTATATCCAGTCGCATTTTGCAGTGTGCTAGTCAGCATGCTTTTCTGGCTATTCTGACAAACAATCCTTTTTGCTGCAGATATATGGGGAAGAAGGTCAAAGTTCAAGGTGCCATGTTAAGAGGAAGTACTATGTCCCTATTGAATGCATACTACATGCAACAGTACATACTTTGTAAGGGCAGCTGCAGTATGTACTAAAAGTATGAAGTAAAGATATGTCATTTGGAACATAGCTACAGTAATATCTCTCAAAATGGTGGACAACATTGCTGGGGCAACAGTAAGTTTCAATGTGTTGGTTTTATTTACAGAGCAACTAATGTCAATAGATGTTAACGCATAGGAAACATGACCAGTGGTGATGCACATGCATTTGACAACACATTCCATTGTCAGACATGGCTCCATCTTCACCAATGTTTACAGATTATTTACCATCTAGTAAATGGTAAAATGTCATCAACCTTTTCTACCTCTTCTTTCATTTATCAAACAAAAACAATGAACATCAGAGCCCTGTACCTTGCAAGGAATGCGGTCAAATGGATAAGTGGTCGTGTTAGCAAGCGTTCAACAGTAAACAGTTCTTCTGGTTTGATGAGCTCATTTTTCACAAAGACTTGTGTTTCGGTCCCTGTGCGGACTTCATCTTTAGTATCTGGCTATTTTTTCCTCAGAGTCCACCAAACCATGTGATCCCTGGGCCAGAAGAGCTCTACATCTACAGCCCACTGGGGACAGCTTTCAAGGTGACAGGCAGCGACCCCTCCTCTAAAAACCCCAGTATCATCACCATGTAAGCCCTATCAGCGAAACAGTCTGCAGTGTGATTGGTCAGGAAATCCACCTGTGCTAAATGTTCTCTTCGTACTTGTGAATGTCTTTAACTGCTGTGATTACTACTTTGATTTTCTCTCCTCACAGATTTGCTATATGGAACACAATGATGGGCACATCCATACTCAGCATACCTTGGGGTATAAAGCAGGTGATTTGCTTCATTCCACACTCTTCGAGTGCTTCGCTCGTTCAAAGCCACTGAAATGACGAGCTCTGTATTGACCTCAGTTATTCTTGAATTGCTGATTTGCTGTACGTATGCTCATTAAATCATGCTAAAATATGAACAGTCAGTGGTGTCTTTGTCCTTATAGGCTGGTTTCACTCTGGGGATCCTCATCCTCATCTTCACAGGCCTGCTGATGCTCTACTGTTGTTACATCGTCCTCAAATCACCCAAGGCAATACGTAAGTCCAACAAAACCAGAACATTTAAACAAGTAATAAATGGGTATGATTCCAATTTTTGCTGATGCTTCTTTCCAAGAACTGTAATTGACTGCAAAGCTTTGGACTATTTTTTGCGCGAGGGATGTTAATAATTAACCGTTTAACTGCCAACCTTCAACAGGAAATTTCACAGATTAATGCTAGCAGTTTAATGGTTAAAGTAATAATAAAATCAAATTTTAAAAAGTTAATCAAAATTCTTGCCAGAGAATAGCTGGTCTTCCTTAAAGGTCAGCCCACCTGAAATTAACCTGATTCAGTTGTTGCTAACGAGGCAAACCTCCTTAATTTGAATCAGCTGCAGGTGACGAGTAAGACACGGAAGTTAACGTTGGTCTTCAGGAGGCTTAGCATTTATTCACTGACAAACACACTGCACTGCAACGTTTACTCACAGCTATAACGTTACTGCTGAGTCATACTCATTGTCACGCACGCTCTATCTCTCTCACTCTCTCTCGGCCAGGCACTTGCTAATGTTAAGCCAGGCCTGCAGTACGCTGGCAACAACGTGGCTGCTAACTCTGGACTGGTGAAATTGGGGACAGTTTCCTGTTTTGTTCATACACTGAAGCAGTCGATAAATAATGGATTTAAACTGTTTGTGCATCGGGTTATAGCTGCAGTTGCTTGTTGGACACCTAAACCACAGCACCTCTGCATGCAAGGTACTGATCCTGTAGGTTAACCTTAATTATTGGTTAACGAGGGTCGCTTATGAGTCAGAAAAAACAATTAAGATAATCATCCCTAGTGTAAACTGGAAATAATTAAAAATGTTATCCTTTTACTTGGGTATCAGAATCAGAAACCATTTATTGCCATTTATGTATGTTGCACATAAGAGGAATCTGTCATGGCGGGTGGTGCATAACATTAAAACATTAAACAATCAACAACAATCAACACAGTGCAAGAAATAGAAACATATTAAAATTTACAATAGAATATAAAATAAAGTGCACAACAAACAGATAACAGTACTAGTGTACACAAGTATGATAAAGTGTAATGTCAAGTGTGTTTAAATGAAGAAACGGGGAAGGGATGTGCAGGGGAGTGACCAGTAGGAAATTGTCCTGGGGATGACAAAGTCAGTGGGGGTCCGACTGCCAATGGGAAGAAACTGTTCATGTGTCGTGAGGTCTTGGTCCTGAGGGACCGCAGCCTCCTGCCAGATTGGAAGGGGCACGAACAGTTCATGTCCAGGGTGAGAGGGGTCGGCTTCACTCTTTCTTGCTCGCTTCAGGTTCCTTGAAGCGAACAAGTCTTGGAGTATGAAGAATTTAAAGTTAAAAAGCAATGTTAGTGTGTTTAATAAGCACACCTAGTGGTGGATATAATGTTATAACATGTTTGTTTGGAAAAGTGTTAAATCATAAAAGTATAATCATTCTGTGTATCAAACTATAAAATACAGTTACTGAATGTTTTGAGGGAAAGAGAGAGACCTTTGAGACAGGCTTTTCAGATCCGAAAACAACTGTATGGTAATGTGATGAGTTTGGTGAGCTGACTTCAGGAATGTGAGGTGTAAACAGTGGGGGAAGGAGATGTATTGATCAAGCAGAGATGTTGATAAAGACAGCCCTGAGGAAGCTTGGGGGTCGGGTACATGCTGTTTTATGAGAAGGAGGACAGGTCGGACCAGAGGACACTATTCAGACATTATGCGGATCACTTAGACCAATGGAGAGCATTGTCAGAGGACAGGAGGAGACAATCGGATTTCAGCCAATCACAAAGCTGATAATGGACTTTTGAAAGTAAACTACTGACTTTTGGGTATAAAAACATTGTTCGGAGAGATGTTATTCAGTTCTTGGCGATCTTCTTTACTGTAAACTGCCGGTTGTCGGCCGGTAGGGGGGGGAGAGTGTTTGAACTTGGTTTCGCGATTCCTTACTGTCGACAGTGTAATTCAGTTTGTAATTGTCTTTTAGCATTTGTGAGTTATAAATACTTTTTGATTGTAAGCCGGATCCAGCTGATTTTTCTTAGCGTGACTTCGTTGCTCAAACAACAATGAAAGAGCGAGAGGTCCGCGGCCTCCTGCGAGCAGAGGTCTCACTCCACCACAGGAGGGACGGCAGATTGCTGCCATCTCCACTGTCTTTAGAGCGTTGAGCTCTAGGTTGTTCAGACTGTACCAAGTATTACATAAAAACACAATTCACTTTATTAGGAATTCACATGATTGTCTTTTGTTTGTATTTTCTTTGATTACTATTTTTTATGAGTAGTTCTAATTCTATGTTACAAGTTTCTTAGAACTAGTGTTAGAGAGGAATTATGACCTGTTTTAATTGCTAATATCTATTTGTATTGCTGTGAAAACATATCCTTCAAACAATTGTATTTAGTCAAGTTCCTCACCGAAAATTCAGTTTTACAAGATGTATGATATTGTTATAATTTACTTTTGCTCTGTACTCATTTTGCTGAGTAGAGCTTGAACGCATCCTAATGCTAGTCAAAGCAACCTCTGTCAAAGTTAGCTTCTAATTCCGTACTGTCGGCAGTCGACCCGGTCACTGTGATTACTCTGAGCAACATGCATGAGAATATCAAATGTCTTAAATGTTTCTTTTGTGGGTTATGTGTGTGGGAGGCTGGGACGTTACTGTCTGTTCGTTGTGTAACAGACCACGGTTGATCCACGATCCGTACGGACCCCCCCCCCCCCCCTCCGTTGAAGTCTGTAAAAGACTTCAACATAACTCAGGAGCACTAGGGGGTAGTGATGCACGGGTCAGTGTTTTTAATCGCCGCTCTCCAAGGTGCTGATCCTGCGGTTGGGATCAGCTACAATAGGGAGCTGTCTGTCTCCTCTGCTCACAGAGTTCCTTATCGTTGAATAGCAGCAAAACAAGTACCCCTTCATTAAAGACACTTATAGGGGGGGACCCCCATTGCCACCGGGTATTTTGTGTACCGTTTTTTTTTTTTTTACTATCATAAAATTGGAAATATGAGACATGGTTACCAGGACTGGGACCAGCTGAAAACCCTCCGGTTTTGATCGGCTGCTGAACGATCGATGCATCTCAGGAACTACGCAACCGTTGTCAGCTAACTGGTACAATAACGACTGTGAAAGTAACGACTAACTCACACTATATTATTAGCCCTCGTTGAGCCGTGGGCGCTTTAATATTATTATTATTTTGTATTGTTTGTGCTGAGTGTGGAGGTAACCTTCATAGCTTTATCAAGGAAATTTGTTCAGGCAATGTGACTGCATGAGACAGAGTCAGAGCGTGAGAGCTGGCAACAATGTTGACATCATGAGAGAAAGTATTTAGCACATTATTCCCACTGTGTCTCAGGAAAGGTAAGTGCCTCCATTGTGTGATGTACTGATTCAAATTAAAGGGGCCATGTGAAATTTTCTAATGAAGTTTCTGTTAACATTCAGTGATTCTTCATAAGTGTATCATTGAGGTCTAATACAGAGTTGAAACATTTACAAAGCAGTTTTTTCTAATTAGTTTTAAACCTACATTTATTTAGACTCCCCTGCTTTTCTTGGGGCACTGCTTTATTCCTCGGCATGTTACCTCCCACTCACAAAAACATTGCTCTGTAGCGTTAGTAGTCCTCTTTACAATAACCTGCTTCTGCACATAATACCACGTGTTCCAGTTTGGAGATGATATAAATACTCGTACATTATGCTTTGGTTGGTTCAGTGTGCCGCCATCAGCCTCTTGTCTATTTCAAAATGTAACCATGATCCCTTTAGCTGTTACCATGTTCCAAAAATTAAGCAGATTTTTTTTTTAAAGTAAAATGAGTGTTGGGTGCTTGAACTGGTGCTTGCAGGTCTAGTTTATGTGTTACTAATGGTAATTATTATTTTATTAGCATGCACTTTAGCATGCACTTGCCAACCTTTCACACTTCACAGCAGCATGCACACATCACAGGATTAGGATTGTACTTAATCGTAGCTGAAATTCCTTCCTCCCTTCACCGCAAATATAAACGGTAAACGTGTGTTTTACAAATAAGCAAAGTGGGAGAAGCTGCAGGTTGCAGAAGTAATTTCTTTTCACTGTAAAATCCACATCCAATTTCTGTAAAACTAAATATCCTTGTCAGAGAGGCTTGGAGATCTCCTAGATCATTTAAGTTTGCGCATTTGTTTTTCCCCTGTCAGCTTGGCAACAATACTTTGTTTCAGGCGATTATACACAAATTGAGATATAGTTATGAATATTATAGTATTGCCAATAGATCCCCCGAAAGACACTACACACTGCTCCTTTAAGATTTTATGTCTGCATGCCTGTAGTCCTGACCATTAAGAACATCATCATATACTGATATTGTCTGTGACATGACTGAAAGAATCCCACATGTATCTATTCATTCTGTGTGTCCTCTCCAGCCTACGTGGATGCATCCGACTGGGAATTCCCTGATGTTTGCAGGTACTACTTTGGCAAGTTTGGCCAGTGGTCCAGCTTGGTCTTCTCGATGGTGTCACTTATTGGAGCCATGGTGGTTTACTGGGTCCTCATGTCCAATTTCCTCTACAACAGTGGACAGTTCATCTACAGTAAGTCACAATGCAAAGACGTATCATGTAATTATGTAGTTCTGTTTAGTTGATTATTTAATCAAAGACAATTCCGTATTTTACAGCATGCCTCCAAACACTTTTCACTCTCTGGCTACTCTACCTCGCTACTTCTATCTGCACAATGCGTTTGTTTTGTAATTCAGATGACCTGACGCTGTGCAACATGGCTGATGTGTGTTGCCCTTTAGTCTGCCTTGCCATGTGCGCACCACTGAGTTCACTGTCATGTTTAATAGCACATTATGGCTTCAAATGTTTAGTTACATCTTAGCAACATTAAGCCATGATCACAGTGGTACATATATGTTCTCCAAAACAGCGAGCTGAGGCTTGATATGATAAAAAATAGTCCCTATTTAAACATATACCTAGCAAGGCTAGTCACAATGACTGAACAACTGGATATTTGCAAAAATCTTGAGAATGTGATTGTGTATTGAGCTGATATATAGCAGAGCATTAAGTATTAGCATTCTAGTTGATGCAGTCAGAATCACTAAATCATAGGTTATTTGTCTGTTCTGTAAATATAATGTGACTACACATCAATATTAAGAGTCCAAACCACTTTTGACTTGTAACTTATATTTTTGGTTGTAAGGGTATGATTTTTCATGGCATGATAACCATCACGGAAAATATTACACTATTATCATCATCATTTACAATAATGTCCTGTGATTATTAACATGAACATAAACTGTAGGTGCCAGAGTGCTCCTGGCTGAACCTTTTAGCTCACACACACTCACTCCCGCCAGATTACCTGATACCGTCGCTAAACAAATGTACAAGTTATAACTGTCTAATAAAACACTGTGATACTGGAATAGCTTTAGAACAGCTGCTCATAGATCATGGTTATTTTCTGCAGAGATGGTTGTTCCAATAAAATGTGCTAGAGCTTTGGCTTTGATCTGACAGTTTCCTTTTCTGTCTCCAGACTATGTTCACCATGTCAACATGTCGGATTCCGAGTTTGGAACCAACGACTCAGATAAAGGCAAGTCACTTACAATATACAACGTTCAGCTCTGACTTTGTTGTACATGTGGGTTTTAGCAGGAGTCAAATTGTGAGAAAAATCTCAATGACACAAAGAATGTCTTTGGTCCTCAAAGCTCTAAATTGAGCACAGATCTAGGACCATTGTTTTAGACTAAGGACTACGTTTCCTCTTACAACTGTCAACTTTGGTCGGAGACAGCACTGAATCACAGCGTAGGGGGGCCTTTAGTCTTGCTAAATTGTCTGTTGGCAGACGTTGGCTCACATGGGATTCTAAGCAAATACAGAAAGGGACAGGATACCTCAGAAAACTAAATTCTACTGTACAGTTTTGCAGCCTATGCATCTAATCACAATAGATAACCCGGAGAGGGACTCAACCTTATGGGTTGCCAGGAATGGTTACTGTGCATGCCACGTAACCACAATGTCCCCAGCCGATTCTAACCGTGAGACCTTTGTTGCATATCATGCAGCTCTCTCCCCTCTCGCTCCCTGTTTCCAGTCTTGCCACTTAACTCTTCATCAAAAATTAGAACAAATATTTAGTAATATTTAGAATAATATTGTTACAGTCAGAACAGGAACCTGACATCGCTGAACATGCTTTGGTGCATTTACTCGCATGCACACAGGCATCTGTTTTAGAGACGAGGGTGAAGCTGATTAAGTTGTTTGACTGTGGGGTTTACAGTAAGCTTTCATTGTTTTATGTCACCCTTTCTTTATTATGGTAGTAGTAGTTAAAGTATTATCACTCAAAATATAAGGTGACTAAAAATGTTATTGTTATGTAATTTTTTCAATTGTATTATGTAGGTGAATGCACTTGTGTATGCTTGTTGTGCTCTGCACACTTCATCTTAGAAAAAACCCTATTTCAGTTGGTTAAAATTTTTTTTTTTTTAACCAGTCATCTGTCCATTTCCAAACACTGACCCTGGAGGGAACTCCACCATCGGCACACTTTACCTTGGTAACAGTGGAAATGAAACTTCTGATGTCTCTTTTGATCACTGGTGGAGCAAAACCAACACCGTGCCCCTCTACCTCATCACCCTGCTGCTGCCGCTGCTCTGTTTCCGCTCAGCCTCCTTCTTCGCCAGGTTCACGTTCTTGGGTAAGCTAAGAGCAAGATCAATGATATGAAGAAAAGCTCTCATTGTGACACCAGAATTTCTTTCCAACTTCTTTGGTGTTTTGAAAGTCAACACAGCAGTGAAGTGGGGAACACAGTGGGCTTCTTTAGTTCTTTGATTGTCTTTGAACCCTAGATAAAGATGAAAGCTGCATTCATTGTTCGGCAGCTAGGTAGTTGCCAGTGTGTTGGATTCATGACTGAAACACGCTTCACTTCTGTTTAAAGAAACCTAGTGTGTGTGTGTGTGTGTGTGTGTGTGTGTGTGTGTGTGTGTGTGTGTGTGTGTGTGTGTGTGTGTGTGTGTGTGTGTGTGTGTGTGTGTGTGTGTGTGTGTGTGTGTGTGTGTGTGCCACACACACACACATGTTGAGGATAAATAGTAATCAAGTAATATGTGCGGAGCTCTGTTCCAGTAAGCAGGTTTGTTGAGTTGAGGGAAACTCTTGAGTTTTCAATTTCACAAAAGGAGATTACTTAAACTCTGGGTCAGTTACCGTGGTATCATGCGCTCTGAGCCTAACCTGTCGAGCCTGGAGGAGCTGTCTGACACACTGCCTCACATCCTCATACATACAGTCCATATCAAAGCAGCAATATCCCTCACATTTAAATATCACAGACTGAGAATTCATTCTTAGCTCAGAATAAAATCTGTGGATTGTCCTTTTTTTGCAAGTTTTGTGATGATGTGATTCTGTGCATGTTGACAATTATCAGTTCCCGTTCCCTGACAGTAACAGTTACTGCACATTGCTGTAATACCTCAAAAGCATTTTGTGTGAAGCTTTAGAAGCATACAACACTGATCTATGAATAATCATCTTGTATTTCTCATGTTGTGATTGGTCTCACTGATTGGAGAATTCTGTCATAGTTATCATATCATATTAGAAATTATGTGAATATATCTGAATAAGGCTGATTGTGGTAACCTGAGCCGCCAGATAGTTTGTTACACAGAACCATTTGAGAAGTTGTTGTTGGAAACTGTTTAGAAAAGGGCAGGCACTTTCCTTCTGATTGTGCTTTGTGCTGCACCATTCATCCATCCATTGTTGCATCATTCCATCTTGTCTAGGTACCATATCAGTGGTCTACCTGATTGTGCTGGTCACTATCAAAGCTGTCCACCTCGGCTTCCACCTGGAGTTCCACTGGTTTGACACGACCCAGTTCTATGTTCCAGGTAAACCTTGATATTATCAGTTTTCTTAATGGTTCCCTCATAGTAAACAAGATCCTTACCTTCTCCCTAGCTCCACCATCTTGCGCTCTTAATGACTTTCATAATAATTCAGTAGATTGACATTAAATGTACTCTGCTCATGGGTGCTTCCCAGAGCATAAAACCATTCCATTCTGGGCACTCCGTGAGCTTTCCTCTGGTGCCACCCTAGGGCCAAAATATATATTTTTGCATACAGCGGATCTCATAATCTGAAAGTTCTGTTTCTGTACAGTAGCAAATGTATAATTTCTGTCTTTCAGAGTTCAGACTGCTCTTCCCTCAGTTCACTGGTGTCCTCACTCTGGCCTTCTTCATTCACAACTGTATCATCACATTAATGAAGAGCAACAAACACCAAGAGAACAATGTGAGCCCTGTCCACCCATGCTTCTGCCCAGCTTCACAAACATATGCATTATTATTAACATCTGCGTTCTAATGTGGTCTCTGCTGACTTTGTTTTTGTTTGGAAGTTGTTTCTTGTTATTTTTGAGTGAATTATGCGAGTCCTCGTCAGTGCCTGTAACGTCCATCCAGAAATGGGAAGGAAAGAGTCTTCAATTCAAATAGCAACCACATTTAGTCACAACATGTTTTATTGACCTGAGAAAACAAAGTAAGTAAAGTGATGCCCAGCCTAAGGTGGATGTGTTTTGGCGTTTTCAGGTGCGGGACCTGTCTGTGGCCTATCTTCTAGTGGGGCTGACCTATCTGTACGTGGGAGTGTTGATCTTTGCTGCCTTTCCCTCACCTCCTCTCTTCAAAGACTGCATTGAACCGGTGAGATTTACTCTTCCAATTTCTTTCATTTTTGTTGTTTTTTTTATTATTATGGTTTTTGCCATATAAAATTGAAATGTAGTTTGTCCCTGGCCAAGAGCAAGTATTTAATGTTTGCTGCAGATTGGGATCCAATAGTGCCACTATTTCACCATTTTACTTCTGTTTGAGAAGGATAAGCAATGCTCTTTCTTTTTCCTGTATTTCATACATTTAGTTGTGCCTGAAAAACTTCAATGGGTCAGTTATGGCTCAGTGGTAGAGTAGGGTCGTCCTTCTATCAGAGGATTGGTGGTTCGATCCCCGGCTCAGCTAGTCCATGTCGATGTGTCCTTGGGCAAGACACTTAACCCCTTACTTTCGTAGGCTGTGCGGTGAATGGGTGTGAATGTCAGATAGTGTCAGATAATGCATGGTAGCCCCTGTCATCAGTGTATGAATGGGTAAATGATGACATGTATGAAGACTGGATTTACCAGACTCTCCTAATGTGGGATTACCCAATCCTGCAAGCACTTGATTCAGAATGCCGCTCTCTGACCTTCCAGTCCTTCAAAATGATGGACAGCCTTCAAAGTCTTCGGTCATTATTAAAAGAAAATCCATCAGTGATGGAAAATATTTGGTACACGCAGCCTCTGCTGCATACTATATACTCAATCAGTATGTGCTGCATATTGCCTATAAAAAAAAGAGAACTGAGTTTCTCCACAAAAAATCAAACAAAAGCATCACTTTAAATGTTGTGTTTACCAGAGATGTGCACATTAGTTTCTAAGAAATATGAGCATGAAATTAACATTTAAAAATCGCTTTAAAGTCATATTGTTATTTACCGTGACTGTAGCTTCCGTACAGCTTTGTTAAACAAACCCCACATTGCAAACTCTCCACTGCTTTCTTCTCTCCTACAGAATTTCTTAGATAACTTCCCCAGCAGTGATGTCATGGTGTTTGTGGCTCGGACTTTCCTGTTGTTCCAGATGATCACAGTCTACCCCCTGCTGGGATACTTGGTGCGGGTCCAGGTCATGGGCCAGGTCTTTGGCAACAATTACCCCAGGTAGCATTAAAGGACATTATCATTAAAGTTCTTGTCATGTCCATGGAAGCGGACCTGCACAGCAGACTGATGATAACTGCTGTTTTTTACAACAATGTCTTTATCTTAAAGTGTTGTAAAATATAACAGATTTACATCAAACAAGCTGGATGGAAATAACAAAACGGAACAAAAGCCAAATATGTGAAATTTGGCTAACAGTATTTTCAGGCTCTTGTTTCCAATCTTCCAGAATGTCAGAGGTTTTCACATTGTCTCTCTTTAGTTTCTTCCACGTTCTGGCACTGAACATCTTAATTGTTGGATCTGGTGTGCTGATGGCCAAGTTTTATCCCAATATTGGATCCATCATAAGGTATGTTTGAACATGTTTCCCTATTTACATACACTGTATGACAGCGAATAATTAATTAATTAAATATAATTAGTCCAAAAGATAGTTTTTATGTTCTTGAATAAACTGGTGTCTGACATTTGTATGTTGATCATGATATGACATGAAATATTTTTGCGTGTAGATGGATGTAGTCAAATCTAACTGAGCATGTCTTAAATACTCCTTTTAAAAAAGCTCTGCAGCATTTCAGCATTGTGCTTCTATAGATATAGAGGCCAAGATGGGTCATGATGATATGAATAAGATAGACAAACAAATGTATAAATTGACAATAAATAAAATAATTTTTAATGATGAAATGTATTAAATTATCTCTCCCTAAATGAAGAATTTGAGAACTTTTTTTAGACTTTAAGTCCATAGTATGGGGCAATGTATAAACACTGGATCCTGCATTTCCCATGATGCAACTTGATTTGTTTGATTCCTCCCGGCCTAAGACTTTAAACCTAGAGTTAGGAAGGCATGCTTTTTTTTCAGGCCGAACAACACAATATGCAATCATTATGCAGCCGTTTTCACTAGAGGGGGACTAACCCTGACAAATGACATGACCCATACACAGCAACAACATAAGTTAGCTGTGTATGGGTCATTACACAGCTAACTTATGGGTCAATGGGTCATTGGGTCAATGACGTTTATGGGGGGGGGGGGGGGGGGGCTGTGGCTCTAGAGGTAGACTCCACTAAGTAGTTTAATTCCAGGCTCCCCCAGTCAGCATGTTGAAGGGTCCTACTGAACTCCAAATTGCTCCTGAAGGCTGTGACATCAGTGTGTGAGTCTGACTGTCTAGGGCTGTGAGGCGTCGTAAAAAACACTTCATTCAAACTCAACAACAAGGAGTGATGAATGCAGGGAAACGGCTCAAAGCTTCAAGTCATACAATCTTGCCAGAAATAAAATAAGATTCACAAGCTGTCTGTAGCATAGGCTGAGAGGTACAGCAATGTGTGTTCAGGTAGTCCCTGATAGCCACACTGTCCATTCCATTAGGTATCGACCAAACGCACTGCTAACACATTGCGAACTGCTTCTTCAGACTCTCCATTCCATCACAAATCTGACAGTACATCACAGTTGGGGAGCACATTGTGGCAAGAGATTATCTTTATTAAATTGTAAACACTGCTTAGGAAATGCACTTACACTGTAAAACAATATTTCTAAGGCTGACCCGAATGCTTCAAAGCGTCGACCCTTGCCATTGTAATCAATGTCCAAATCAATATTGGAATGGGTGGTATTTGGAAGAGAGACTGACCGTGGCGCTGAGGAGAGAGCTGAAGGCCTTCCACAATTGGAAGATGAACTGTGGGCCCTGGTGAAGGCAGCTTGGGTAAAGGAATGAAATAAACCATCTTTGAGAATCTGTCCACTACTGTGAGGACGGTTACTTTCCGAGGTGGTTAACCCTGTGATGAAGTCAAGGGAGATCTCGGACCACGGGCGATGAGGCACAGGGAGAGGTTGAAGACCCAGGCCTCGGCCTGCCTGAGAGACGGGAGATGATGTTGACGACTCTGGCGTCGTTGTTGGGGAAGGTAGTCGCTTGCATCTCGAAGTGGAGACCACATTGTATCAGGAAGGACCTGGAAAGTGTCCCGGGAAAACCACTCCGGTCGGGAAAGGTGAGGAACGGAGCCCGGTGAGAACCCAGAAGCAGCCGGGGATGGAGCGGGCACCGAGACCGAAGCCATAGAGCCCACTCGCTAAGGAGGTTCTCTCCCTCTCTGCAAGAATTACATGTGTCGACCATTTGGTGACACCATTTCTCTAACATACAGCCTCTAGTACACGCCTCGCCCAATCTGTTTGAAGCTTGAATATCGTGGACTATTACTCACTGAAGCTTCGAAGCCCCAAAAATGGTATTTGGTCAAACACTAGATATTCCCATAATTTAAGGCAGTTCTCTTGGTGGACCCATTTGTAGTTCCATCTCCTTTAGTACATTTCACTCCCCATCTCTTGTTGCAGCTCATCTCTCTACTGTCACTAAAAAGAGCATCAAATGTCCCTAAAAATAATATAATAAAACAAATGCTTTTACAACAATTACCAGCCAGTGGTCCTTTGTCATGGGAGCTATTTTACCCAAATTCTCGTACTAGCTGTCTTTACTTGCCATTGATCATAAAAAACACATATCGCTTGTTTCCTAATACGGTTTCTACAGATGAATTACAGAGAGTAGCAACTAACTTTGTATCCTTTCTTTGTTGCAACACTTAATATACCATTTCTCAAAGCAGTACTATTTATGCTCCACATCTGTGAATTGGGGGATGTTTGATGTAGGGCTAGGCGGTACCCAGGCAGCAACCTCTGGGCCTGAAAAGTGAAGCCAATAAAGAAGTGCCTTAAAACTGCTTTCTCTCTACTGGCCATCAGGGGGCGACTCCTCTGGTTGTATAGAAGTCTATGAGAAAATGACTCTACTTCTCTCTTGATTTATTACCTCAGTAAACATTGTAAACATGAGTTTATGGTCTCAATATCTAGTTTCAAGTCTTCATCATACAGCATGATGTCCATTTAGAGTCAAACAGACCATAAAGCAGGGTATGCTTTAGGGCGGGCTTACTGTGATTGACAGGTCGCTGATGCTACCAGAGCCGTACGGTGTGTCTACGTCACTCCTCCACAGTCCAAATATGGTCACTTCACAATCTTGCTGCTGTTACAGCCTCATTGCTGCTGAATAAAATTAATTCTACCTTACATGGTGGGATTTTTTTATTTTTTTAGAATTGTCATAAGGATGCAAAGTCATCAGTTTACCTGCTGTGAAGCTAAGCTAAATGCTCTGTACTGATGTCAACTCTGTCTCCCTGTGCAGGTTTTCTGGAGCAACATGTGGCTTGGCTTTAGTGTTTGTATTTCCTGCCTTAGTCCACATGATCTCCCTGAGAAGGCAGGGGGTTCTCCGCTGGCCCTCGGCCCTCTTCCACAGTTTCCTGATTCTGCTGGGCGTGGCCAACCTGCTGGCTCAGTTCTTCGTGTAGAGAAGATGTCAGACACAGACACTCTTAACTGTTTAGAAGCAAGATTAAAAGATGTGATTGAGATCTCAGATGGGAAATATAGAATGTAGACTAATGGAGTGCATAATCAGGAAGACAGACACCGCTCCAAATGAACGGTCATGGTGCTCTGTGTTCGGGATGTGGAAATAAGGAACTGTTTGCAAACAAGTTCATCATATAAACTTTAAAGATGATGCCAATGTTGCGTTCACAAATAGTTTTTTATTGCAGGTTTAAATTTGTTACACATTAGGCTTTACAACTGGATTTTATGATCACAGTTGAGTTGCGCTGACACTGGGAAATCGTATTACTAACTTTGTGATTATGATAACTGTTTATATGTTTTGAAGCGGCCATGTTGTCTGCATATTTTTTGAAAAATCTTAAAATTTTTATGAGCAGTGTTTATTTACTTGAAATTTTTGCATGATGGTTGTTTTCTAGATACTGTGTCTAATGTGTTATATTTAACTAATGATAGGATAGACAAAGGGAATATATGTGTGAAAATAAACAATAGGACAAACTCTTCCTGTTTTTAATCAAATTGTAAGATGAGACATGGTAGAACTTTATTTATCCCAAGGGAAATTACTGTGCAACAGTTGCTGTACAAAGTTGGAAATGGTGCAAATATAAAGAATGCAAATCTAAAAACATACATGCCAAGAAATATGAAAAGGGAAGACATAATTTAAAGGTGGTTGGGTGCATATTTATGGAAATAGACCTATAATACTGATGTACAAGTAGGAGAGCAAACTGCTCTCTGAAAGCAGTGGAAATGTTGCTGAAAGGTCAACACATATGGATTGAAGCAAAATATTTTGTTACATAAAAATGTGATTTTGAAAAAATGATTACATCGACTTTTTATTAATAAATGTTGACTTTTTGGACTTTACAACGCTTTGAAGTTTTTGGAGGTGTTTGGATCACACAAGTGGGAAACAATCTGACGCAGCCCCACTGGAGTCTATTTCTACAAAAAGTATGATATTAATATTAATGTTAATATCTTGACAGTGCAGAAATACTAGATTTAAACACATGAATAGACATGTAAATGCATGCAAATAAATATATCTGGGCAGCATTCGACTGTTCGTTTTTAGAATTTGAATGTCAACGTTATAAATGAAGATTTCAGCTATTTCGAACAGCCCTAAATATTCCCATAATTTAAGGCAGTTCTCTTGGTGGACCCATTTGTAGTTCCATCTCCAATTACACATATCTTTTATCCTCAAGATATGTGTCAGTTTGTCAATTAAGATTTCTTCAGTAATTGGTGCGTCTGGTTAGCCAAGGGGTTAAAGGCCTAGTACATTTCACTCCCCACCTCTTGTTTCAGCTCATCTCTCTACTGTCACTAAAAAGAGCATAAGATGTCCCTAAAAATAATATAATAAAACAAATGCTTTTACAACAATTACCAGCCAGTGGTCCTTTGTCATGGGAGCTATTTTACCCAAATTCTCATACTAGCTGTCTTTAGTTGCCATTGATCATAAAAAACACATATCTCTCGTTTCCTAATACGGTTTCTACAGATGAATTGCAGACTTTTGTATCCCGTCATTGTTACAACACTTTTCTACTAATTCTACAAAAACTATATTAATGTTAATATCTTGACAGTGCAGAAATGCTAGATTTAAACACATGAATAGACATGCAAATCGATATATCTGGACAGCATTTAATGTTTTTAGAATTTGAATGTCAAAGCTATAAATGAAGCATTCAGCTATTAGGTACAGCCCTAGCAAACACTTTTTTTAGTCCGGCACCAAGGCCAGGTACCAAGATAAAGGGCGCCTCCGCTCCATTTCAGTACTATGGACAGCACCGTACCGGGGCGGCTGTGGCTCAGTGGTAGAGCAGGGTCGTCCTTCAATCAGAGGATCGGCGGTTCAATCAAGACACTTAACCCCAAATTACTCCCGTAAATTGTGTCTGTGGTGTATGAATGTTAGTTAGTCCTAATGGCCAGGTGTCGCCTTGTATGGTAGCCCCTGTCATCAGTGTATGAATGGGGGTGAATGATGACGTGTAGTGTTAAAGAGCTTTGAGAGGTCGGAAGACTAGAAAAGAGATATACAGTCCATTTACTTATCCACACACTCAGGCCCTAAGGATACAAATAAATACATCTTTCCATAGTTCTGAAACAACAGGTCAACAATAGTCACACGTATCTCAGCCAATAATATTTTTTCTTTTTTTCTAGAGATAAATGAAGCTTAAATGTAAGAGGTCTGCCGACACTACACACTGCCACATTCACATGCATGATGAACACGCACATATTAAAATACAGATGCTCAGAAAAACCCTCCTGACTCAAAGTTCACATACAACAGGCCAAGCCTACAATCCTATTTACATGTGACACAATAGCATGAAGACAAACATCTAGTCCACAACCAAACATGTCGAAAGTCTCAATCAACATCAATCAATCAAGACATTTTATTATATGTATATGATATTCAACTCAGGAGTTGAATATCATATACAAACAGGCAGGGTGCTCAGAGCCATGCACACACTCGCATACTTGATATAAGCACAGTGAAATTAGGTAGTCCATAACCTTTAATGCACTATACAAATAAAATGATCATTATATGAAGAATTTCTTGTTTCTTGGATGATAGCCGAGTAAAACTGCCTCAGGAGCTGCTGATTCTGTTTTACTCGGTTATCATCCAGTCTGTTCTTCCATCACTGTGTGGTTTGGATCGGCCACTAAACAGGACAGGAACAGACTACAACGGATTGTCAGGTCTGCAGAGAGAATCATTGGTTCCAGCCTGCCCTCCATCCTGGACTTGTACACCTCCAGAGTCAGGAAACGGGCAGGAAAGATCACTGCAGACCCATCACACCCTGGACACAACCTGTTCCAACTCCTTGGTTGGCGCTACAGAGCACTGTGCGCCAAAACCACCAGAACCAGGAACAGCTTCTTTCCACTGGCCGTCACTCTGATGAACACTTAATCAGACAAACTGCACCGCCATTTGCAATATTACCACCATTCTGCACTAATATCCCAAATCCATTGTCCATTGTCATTGTTGTTGCTCTTATGTTCATATATATTCTTCGATATATATTTATATTTATATTGTACACAGTAGTTAAATGTTAAATGTGCATGCTTAGTTTCTCTGTTCTACTTTGTTGTCTTTAATGTCCTTGTTTTTATTTTTTTCTTGTTTATATGTATATTTTATGTATGCATGGCCAACAAAGCTGATTCTGATTCCGATTGTTGCAAAAGCTAATATCTCTGGTGTACAAGCTAAAGTGAGGGGTAGGTCTTGATCGAAGTGTACCGCGATCTATTCCCTTGTCATCATCAGCAACTCCTTGTACTTATCAAACATTTTCCATACCCATGTAGAGCAGAGCAAGAACAGTGCTTTGTTGGGCTTGAATCTTCATAGTAATTCAATAGACCCAGTAAAGCTCTCAGCTCTTTCACACTTTTTTCAGCACTGGTGCTTCTTTGATTGCTTTGACTTTGGTTTGGCTGTTCAACACATGTTCCAAGTATTCAATCAGTTTTTTGTCTAAACTCACTCTTGGACTCCCAATCTGCTCTCCTGCTGCATTTTTCTATACTTTCTGTACGTGTTCCTCTTCAGTCTTAGCTATGACGAGCAGATCTTCATGAGGTTCTCCATAATTCTATAGAGGATTGTGCTGAACCCACACTAAATTGTAGACAATTAACTCTCTGTGTTGATGGTCAACAGCTTCTTTCACTCATCTTCAAGAAGTTACGGCTCAATCTTTAAGAACACTGTTCTACATACTGTAGCCATCAGCTCATCAGTCCGAGGCAAAGGGTACGTCTCTGTAGTGGCAGCCTGATTTGCTGTTAGTTTGTAATCTCCACACAAACGGATTAGGTTGTCCTGTTTTTTCAACAGGCACAGGTGCTGCCCACTCACTAAGTTTAACTGGTGTGATGACGTTGGCCCTCTCCAGTCGGTCCAGTTCACCATCCACCCGCGCTTTCATGGCAAATGGCAGCAACCAGCTTTTGCAAAACTTTGGGCAGATCTTGTGATTCACCAAAATTGTTTGCTTTGACACCATGCAGTTTGCCAAGTTCATCTTTTAACACCTCAGAGTGCAGCTCCAGTACATCCACTATTGATATAATTTGATACCCCCCCGAGAGTGATTCGTTACAAAAGAGGCCGAACAGAGAATCTCAACTCAAATCTACCAACAAAACACTGATTGGCCAGCCAAAATGAACAGAAAGAAGGTTAAGACACACCGACCAACCCACAACCGGCTGTTGGATCTGTGCTCTTTCCTCTAACCTAAACTAATATTAATCTAAATCTAACAGCATTTCAATCAGGAGAGACAAGTGACTGATTAGTAGTTAACATTTTATTATGACGGAATGATGCATTAATTAGTTACGCAGAAATTATTTGGCGCTTGAACTCGCCGAGGAGATTTGTGATCGAGTTGTGATTGCCCTGAGCGGCAACAATATCAATCCCCCCGAGGAGTCCAGACACTGGTGGTGGTGGCTGGAGGATCGGCTTGAATTGGCTGGAGATGATGATGATGGAGTGCTGAATCGGCGAAGACGGATGGTGCTGGGGAGGAGGAGGGTCGCATGAAACAGCAGCAGACGCTGGCAGCGGGGATGCAGCACCTTTAAAAGTAGACAGCAGCATGCTGATAGGCTGACGAAGAGGGTGTGCCTGAGCGCTATTGGCTGAGGGCGACCCGGCTGACTAACAGCTGATTGAGTCTATGACACCTCTGACAGTGACAGCCGGTATAGTGTACGTGCTGCTAGTGGGAGAGCCGTATGGAGAAAGGCCTTTAAGCCTAGCATGAGGGGATAGTCTTCCTGTCTGAACTTGCGCTAGAGCTTCATTTAACAGATGTTAAAACAGTCTCAAGTATTCACAAATGTCAAGTTACATAATTTGTAAAACACAATGCACAAATAATTGCAGAGTGATTTGTATCTGTATCAGTAAAACTAAATCTATATCTGTGCCTATAATTAACAACTCTCTAAATATATCATCATTTGTACATCAACAAGCATTTTTCATAGGAAATAGATTTGTGAATCTCCACTTAAATGGATGGATTCTTTTGAGACTGTTTAACACAAAATACACAAAAATGTCATGGGACTTATGTCTCATAAAACACAATGCACAAATAAATGCAGAGTGAATTGTACCTGTATCAAATACAAATATATTGTCATATTATTTACTAAAACAACCCAATTTGCATGGCTTAATAACATTCACAATCCTTTTATGTATTTGGCAATCGTTAATTTAGCCTTTTAACATGTATTTGTGAATCTGTGAATTTTAAGATGGTTTTGCCGCACCGCTGCATGTCACATAAAAGTGCAGGGACGTCCCAGCGCTCTCCGGTAGATGGCGGTAATGTGACATTTATGGTTGCTGCAGAGAAAAGCAAATGTATAACTGTATGTATGGCTGGATACGTACATGCAACAGCTTATGTGCACACACATTAATGTTTGGAGTAAACATTTTACAGCATTATATTACAGGGACAGTTCAGCTCAAAATCAAAAATACATATTTTCCCTCTTACATGGAGCACTATTGATCAATCTAGATTGTTTTGGTGTTATTTGCAGAATTTTGGGGATATTGGCCATAGATCTCTCAAATTGAATGGGACTATACTGGACTTGCACATTACTGGAACACCCAGGTCCAACTAATGTATTGGACTCTCAATTTACCACGTGCCTGTATAGATTCATAGCAGGTAAGACACAACAATTGGGGGTCAATCTTGACACTCAAACCTATTTATGAAGTATAAGATCCCCGTAAGGACTCAGCCTGCAAGGTTTTATGACCCTACGTTTCTCGTTTTACAAGTATCTACATTTCTGAGAAGCAGAAAAGACACTGAAACACATGCAGTTGTGAATAAAAGACTTAAGGAAACCGAGTTTTGATGCAAATTAAAATGCACCTTAATTGATATGTTATGCTGAGCTAACATATGTTTAGTAAAAGGAAGAGTGCTTTGACATGTGGGTTTTGGACCTTCTGGTGACCTCTCTCCAATAGACTAATTCCTTGAGATGCAATCCACACTTAAGTTACTCTATTTTGGTCATTTTCAGTTTATATAACTTAAATGCTCATGCTGATAAATTAATAGTCATAAACTGTAGATCAAGCCTTAAATAGGCCTATCCTTTTATATTAATCATCCTGCCTCATCGGTATCTTCATATTTGCAACCTTACGTCCACAGAGATAAACAGACATTTGAATGCACACTAAAACCATGTTTTAGTTAATCCTGGTATTTTAGAAATACATTTTCAACAAATTCACCCCATTCGTCAGCAGGCCAAGGGAGGTGGGGGGAGCAGGCAGTTATGTCCGTCTGCAGACTCGAAGGCCCACTGTGAGCCGAAACATCTCCACAGGCTGAGAGGACATCCAGCCAACCTGGGAAGGAAGAACCTGAACCTGAACTCAAATTGACAAGACAATATTCTGAAAACAAAATTGAATGTGCTTGGTCTTGGTTCTGTCCAGTATACATGATAAGGGTCAGGTATACGGTTCAACAATGGGAATTCCACCAACCCCAACTGTTTTACAGCACAGAATACTTTTCTTTGGTGGTTTGGGTAATGCTGATATTCTAATACTGAGTCTACTAGAAATGTGACATTATGTCCTGCTATGTATAAGGTCAATTCTGGCAAATTTCTAAACCCCTCATGACCATCATTGTACATAGCATACGTATGCTTGTATGTTTGAATTTGAGCTTCAATATGTCTTATGGCCATCATTCATTTGTCATATTAAAATGAAAGTGGTGACTTACTCTGCATGGCTTGTGTGGTGGATTGGTCCGCCTCTGAGGTCCGCTCCGCCGTTCTCGTCTCTCACTCTGCCATTGGGTGTGTTTTGTCTTTTCCTTAATTCTCTGGGTTTTCGTGGCCAATATCCCATCAGTCCACAGTAATAACAGAAAAATGGATTTTACGAGCCATCTCCAGTTCCACTTGCTCGGCCTCATCCTCCTCATCTTCTGCCTCTCCCTCTGCCTCTTCCTCTGCCAGCAGCGGATATTGACTGATACATGGTCAACTGTGCATCTTCAAGTATTCTTTGTCTGGTGTTTCTCTTGCCTTGGTCTTGCTTATGATGCTGGTAAATGGTCAATAGACTTGTACTGGACTGTATGGTGCCTTTCTAGTTTTCCGACCACTCAAAGCGCTTTTACACTACATGTCACTATATGCAAGGTCCCACATGCCCATCAGGACTATCTAAGCATTCACACCCATTCGCTCACCGATGGGAGCAAATTTTATAGGGTAAGTTTATTAATGGGGTTAAGTGTCTTGCCCAAGGACACATTGACATGGACTAGAGGAGCCGGGGATTGAATCACCGATCTTCATATTGAGGGTTGATGTTATTTTCCAGTGATGCAGCTCCTCTTGACATTTGAGGCTATTTTGGGTTTCATTCAGTTGAGGAAATGCTCTTTGAGATGAAGTCTGGCTGTCAGAGGCTGTACTTCCATCTCTCCTCTTTCTATGCCTCCGTGTTGGTCAAAGTAGTCAGTTGAAAGCATTGCAGGACTCATATGGGCCAGGAAGGCTGTTCTGCATGCCTCCACTTGTCATTCCATCTTTGTCAAGCGCATTGTCTTGGTGACTGTAATTAACATTAGTCGGTCTCAGTACCTGGTCTGTTGAAGTAACCAGATATCTTGTGATAGTCATGTTTGAGCATCTTACCCATCAATCTTCTTAATTTAGTCATTGTTGGTCTGCACTTCTTCACAAACTGCTCCAGCTGTGTACCTAATTGTTTTATATTGTACTTTGGATTGGTTACATGAGCCATTGCTTCCTCGACATCAGCCTGAAGACCAGAACCGGACCTTTCTGTCCTGGAGCCTCCAACATAGGCATGGACAGTTCTGAAGTGAGTTCTGCCACCCTGTGTGTGCCTCCTAGTTCTTCCAGTTCTTTTACTAATTGCAGACAAAGTTGTTTGTGTTTGGCTGCTGCTTGCCCTTGTGAGGATTGCTTCATGCAAAGTCGCACTTTTTTTTTTTCTTGGCCTTAGGTATTGATGGCTTTAGTGGTGGCGGTGCGGCACCTGCATGGACTGTAGCGTAGGGTGGAGGCGGAGCGGAGTCCAGAAGAAGGTCCACCATGAATGGATTACCACTTTGACTTAGTTGTTCCTCTGGTAAAGAAGGATAAAGTGAGCCACTCTTACATTGATCTGTAGGTTTTTCTTCCTTTCCTTTAATTCTGCCTCTTCTCTCCACATATTAAATGCCTCTTCCTCTCTCCACATACAGTACTTTAAAAGGTATGTTTTTCTTTTGTTGTTTTCTGCATGGCTGTATGTCTCTCTGTGTCTACCTGCCTGCCTTGTTTCAAATTACTCGGCCTCTCTTTCACACTTTTACAAAAACATGCCCTCCTAGAGATTGAATTGCACACTGTTAAATGATGATAGATTCTGTGAAACAATTTTCGAAAGTGATTGATTTCCTTATATCTATATCTATGACTCTGACCTCATATCTCCATCTCTTTTTTGGGAGACATTTATTAAAACCTCTTGGACTCTAGCCCTATTTTTAGGCCTCTGCTCGAAAATTGCCTACCCATACTAAAAAGAGTGTATTTATCTAACTACAAGGTTTATTTTAATAGTTTTGGTGTTATAATAAAGGTAACACTTGTGAGATTTGTTCAGATGTGTAAATATCAGTGTATATGTTACTGGTTAAGACTAAATAAAGACACAGCACAAATTGCAAAGTTTCAGGTTCGCCTGAAAAAAAAGCACTTTTATTGTTATTATTTCTTTGAAATGATGCAGCTGACAGTCTAAAAACTATCCCAAATCATAGCACAACATGTCTCTCTGGATGACTTTGACTTTGATAAAGTGAAGCAGAACAAAGTTAGAGAGGTTTTAGTACAGAGAGGTCAGGTGAGGTCAAGCACAATTGTCATTTTGGAACCAGCTGTTCCAGCTGTTCCATTGTAATTTTATATACTATATAATTATATATTGCACTTGTTTTATCACTAATAGTGTTCAATCTATCCAAATACAGCAGTTTGGCATCATTTTGAGAGCCTGGATCCTATCTGAGACTGTTTCTGTCCATGGGATTTTCTCGTCTGACTTCCAGTTTCTATGTCTCATAATTCAGCCTATGATTGATCGATTTCAGTCGATGAGCCCTCCTTTGACGCGTCAGAGTCCATACTATTGAAGGGACACCTCGTAGGTTTGATTGACAGAATCGTTAGCCAGTCAGAATAAAAAACGTAGCGCCCCTCCTGAAGCATAAAAAACAATTTGCCGAAAGTCAAAACCCTTTCCCCAAGTCCCCTAGTTAGACAGACCCTTTTTTCTACACGGGAACATTTCAGAGACGCACAGGATATACGTAGAACATATGTTTGAAGGCATTAAATGGGGATTCACCGGACAACATCGATAAAGTAAGGAGCTTTTATGATTTTGATTGATAAAACTGTTTGTGCTTCTGGAGCTTCTTTGTTCACAGCTTTGTAATGGTTTCACGGAGAGACATTCTGACGGTATCTCTGGAATCTGTGATCTGGATAAGTGAATTTTTTTTTGACGGTATATGCTACTCGTCTGAGCCCTCGAGCCCCCAAATTCGGGGGCGTTGTGCAGAACAGACGGAAGTCCAAGGAAAAATTATATCTTACAATGCAAGGCAAAATAAATTGAGAAAACAAAACAGGAACAGTTTATGGAGAGTGTAATAGAATTGGACAGCAGACTGTCAATGTCAAAATCTACAGAAGCTACAGATCTACAGATGACTTTCAATTTGCTGTCGACACAAGAGACTGAGAAGTTACTTTTAAGATTGCGCACATTTCTTTATGAGCATGGTGAGAAGGCAGGACATTTTTTGTCTCACTAGATTAAAGTAATAAAACAAATAAGGAGCCTCTCAGTTAAACTCACAGGAATCCCCTCTGTCATTAATGAAACCTTTAAAACATTCTACTCTATATATACATCTCACAAACCCCTGCTGATGACATAAGGTTACTTGACGGCATGGAATTCCATCCATTACTCCTAGTCAGGTGAGTGAGTCCCACCATGGTCCCACCATGTGCATTTTCAAACACCTTGCTGAGGCTCTTAACATGGAGCTGTGACCATATGCAGAATATCACTAGTTTGTCAAATAATTAGAACACAACTGCTTTGGATATGTGAGGGTGAGTGGTAGAGGGTGTTAACAAAATTTTTTTTATTTACATTTCATTAAATGATGATTCATAAATCTGGTAAGAAATGTAAATATTAACTTTTTCAGAACCAAATTATGTTTCAAACACAATATTGAAATGGTGGATTTATTCATACTCTAAATGAATCTGAACAAGAGAAAAACACAACTAATTTAATAATAACTAATATACACTATTAAAAGGCATTATTTCAACAAAAAACAGCCCTTTCCTGGTGTCTCCCCTCTGTTCTCTTTGTGTGGGTGGGTGGCATGGCGGCTTCCATCACCCGGCACCTGGGCTCATCTCTGCACCTCGTCTCTGCACCTGCCTGCAATCAGACAATCAAGCTCATGCAGCTCAAGTACCCCGGCTTCCTTCCCTCTCATCGCCAGATTGTTTCGTCAGCTCAGTGGTAGCTAGAACCTTGGCCGCTCTGTGTCTCTTTTTTCGACTAGAGTATTTTCTTGTGCCTTCGATTTTTTAAATTACGATTAAACTCTTTTTCCTGTGTCTCAAGATCTCCATCGTCGCCACTCACGCCGCCTCACCTCCCTTCCTGCGTTCTCCTCCTGCTCTACGAGTCACCAGTCCATTCCTCAGCCAGCCTGTCTTCCAGCTATCATCTGCCTCCCTTTCCCACGCCAACCATAACCTATTAAACCCATTCCTTCACCTACTCTAACATCTCTGTGTCAGCTTATGGGTCCAGTATAGCCAACTGTAACACCACTTTAGATAATGTGGAATACTAATTGGCTTAAAGACATTCAATCCCATTAGTAATCATTTGTGCATTTGGGTGGATTTAAATGACGATAATTATAGACCTTGATATCCTAAAAAGGTTCTGTCTATTTAACTGGTCGGGGTATCTGAACAGTTTAACACCAGCATTGATGTGTTTTATCACAGTACAGTCATATCATTTAGTTTACAGCTCCATAATACATGTTTGAGTGTGAAGTACTTTTTTAAATGATTAAAGATCAGTGACGCTCACCTCAGTTGTAATGAAAGCATTTATTCCTGTAACAATATTACAATTTAATAAGCTGTAGTTGGGCAACGTGCAATATAATAACCCATCTTAACAAGCTGTGGAAGGGTGATGTGCAATGGTTGCTTTCTCTACAAACTCTAAACACAGCTAGGATGAACCCTCTTTTAATGAAGCCCACACTCAACCCTTCTGATGTAAATAATTACAGATCTGTCTTCTTACATTTCTTTCTAAAACACCTGAACATGCTGTTTTCAACCAACTCTCTGCATATCAACAGATATTGCAGAACAACATTCTTGACTACACTGCTAGAGCAGCTTCCCTCTTCATCATCCTGGACATCAACATTTGTCATGGTGAACCACCAAATCCTTCTCTCCATCCTCCAAGAACTGTAAGTCTGAGGTTTTGCACTCTCCCTGTTCACATCACCTCAAGGACAACACTCACAGGGTAACTTAGAGAGAATCTGTGTCTGAACCATGTTGCCTTACAACGGGGATTCCTCAGGGTTCAGTTCTGGGTCCCCTCCTATTTTCTCTCTACACCAACTTGGCTTTGTTATCCACTCACATGGCTTTTCTTACCACAGCTATGCAGATGACACTGATTCTGTCTTTTTCCCCTTTCTGAAACTCAAGTGAATCTCTGCTTGTCTTGCCGACATCTATCAGTGGATGTCTGCGCACTGCCTGAAGCTCAGCCTGATCCAGACTGATCTGCTCTTCCAGTCATGACCTTTCCACTATTATTGATAACTCTGTGGTCTCCCCGACTCAGACTGCAAAGGAGCTGGGTTTGACAGTGGATGACCAGCTGTCCTTCACTGTCAACATCTCAACAACAGCAAACTCCCTCAGATTAATTCTCCACAACATCAGGAAGATACATCCATTCCTCACCCAGGAGGCTGAGCTGGTTCTGGTCCAGGCTCTAATCATCTTGCGCCTAGACTTCTGCAATTTGCTCCTGGCTGGTGTGGCTACATGTGACATCCGACTTCTGAAGCTAATCCAGAATGCAGCCAGTTCTTTCACACTACACCGCTCATCCACACCCTGCACTGCCAATTTGGATTCAAAATACTGGTAGCCGCCCGCTGTGCTGTGAATGTGTGAGGCCCATCCTACATCCAAGACATGGTGAAACCATAGCCCGTCCTCTACGTTCTGCTGCTGTGGTATTCCTTCACTACTAGGGGGGCCACTCAACAAAATCATCACTGTTTGCTATCGTGGCTCCACAAAGATGGAATGAACTCCACATTGACATCAGGACAGCAGAAATTTTAAACAGACTGAAACATATCCATTCTGACTGCACTTTGGCTTATAAAATAAAATAAAAACAAAAAATAAACTTTCTTGATCTTATATTGTCTCTAAATGTAGCACTTGAAGTAAATGAGCATATTTAATGAAGTTGATGAACTTTCATGATTCTTGCACTTTTTGGGATGTGACCACATGGCTGCATAAACTTATTGTAGTTCCTTTTGGATAAAAGCTTAAGCTAAATAAAAGTAATGAGATGATCATACGTGAAGCTGAGGGAGAATCTACCTCTTTAAATTGCAAATAAACCAGTTAAACCCGTTAAGCCCTAAGCCTATTTGTAGGCCTCTCCTCGATTTTTGCAACCCATAGTAAAGAGAGTGATTTTCGTCTAAATATAAGGTGTATTTTAATAGTTTTTATATTTTAGAAAGCTGACCCTTGTGAAATTTGTTCTGATTTGTAAATATCAGTATATATGTTACTGGTTAAGAGAACATTAAGATGGAACATAGCACAAATTGAAATTCTTTATCTCCGATTTAAAATTAATCCAATTTTGATAAGATATTTTTTTTTAATGTTGTAGTTGAAAGCTCAAACCTCTCCCAGATCATAGCCCAATGGGTTGAGAGTCTCTCTGCACAATGTTTTCTTTGATAAAGTGAAGCATTCAAGAGCTAGAGAGGTCTGAGTGCAAAGATTTCAGCCGAGGTCAACCAAAATGTCATTTGGTTCCAGCTGTTCCATTGTAATTTGATATAGTATATAATTATATATTTCACTTCTTTTATGACTAATAGTGTTCAATCTATCATATGCAGCAGTTTGGCATCATTTAGAGAGCCTGGAGCGAGTTATGGCTAGAAATACATGATTTTGTGATAAATCTTTTATTTGCGTACACTATTTGTGTAGAATGGTGTTTGGAGTGTGTAAGAATGTCTTAGATTGTTTGTTTTACCCAGATTTTGATTTTTTTTTTAAAATTTTTTTTTCTATTTTTTTTATTCATAAATACATGCATAAATGGACTTTTTTGGACAGTAAATGCTACAGCGGACCCAAATTTGGGTCCGTCGGGCTTAACAGCGTTAGAAACACAATTAAACTGTGTACAAAACCATGAATTCACAGCAACTTAACGTGGAGAAACGTTGTTTGTTTATGTTGGCCTGTAGTCGTATCCATGGAGATGGAACATGGCTTTGATGTCATCAGGAGTATTGGCTTTGATTACACACAGGGATTTGATAGAGGTTTTGCCAAGCGAATAAGAATCAGACAATGACAGACTTCATGATTACCTGTGACAACCAGGAAATGTGCGCCTACGCTTTTGAAACTCTAGATGACTGTATGATGAGTGACAACAAAGATAAAAACGTGGAGGAGGTGGGTTCCTCACCCACCCCTCCCTCCACCCGCCCTCCTTTTTTTAAGAGGATATTTAGGAGAAACAGGCGTGACAGAGAGGTAAAGGAGGAAACAGCTGGTTTAGCTCTTCCTGCCCCCTCCACCTCTCCACCCATCCCTCCTTTTTATAAAAGGATATTTAAAAGGAAGCAGCGTGACAGGGAGGTAAACGAGGGAACAGCTGGTGTAGCTCCTACTGCCCCCTCCACCTCTCCACCCGTCCCTCCTTTTTATAAAAGGATATTTAAAAGGAAGCAGCGTGACAGGGAGGTAAACGAGGAAACAGCTGGTGTAGCTCCTCCTGCCCCCTCCACCTCTCTACCCTCCCTCCCTCCATCTCCCACACCCATCCCTCCCTCCACCCTCCCTCCTTTTATCAGTCATGTGTTTGACTGTGTGACTGGTGACGGAGATGAAAACGTGGAGGTGTGTGATTGTGTGACGGATTTCTGGGATGAAAATGTGGAGGAGGCGGGTCCCTCTACTCTTCCTGCCCCCTCCACCTCTCCACCCTCCCTCCCTCCTCCATCTCCCTCACCCGTCCCTCCCACCACCCTCCCTCCTTTTATCAGTCATGTGTTTGACAATGTGACAGGTTTCTGGGATGAAAACGTGGAGGAGGCGGGTTCTTCTACTTTTCCTGCCCCTTCCCCCTCTCCACCCACCTACCATTTTCTACCTCACTCACCCACCCCTCCCTCCAGATGGTCTCGTTTTGTCAGATTTTTGAGATTTGACTTCACTGATTGCATGCTCAGTCTTTTAGTAGTTGTTTGTTGTTTGTTGATTCTTTTTCTTTGCGTTTTCTTTGATTAACACAATATAAGACACCTGTAGTGGTTTCTACTCTTCCCCAACCCTCCCTCTTCCATCTCCCTCACCCATGTCTCCCTCCACCCTCCCTCCTTTTATCAGTCATGTGTTTGACTGTGTGACGGGTGACTGAGATGAAAACGTGGAGGAGGCGGGTTCCTCTACTCTTCCTGCCCCCTCCACCTCTCCACCCTCGCTCCCTCCTCCATCTCCCTCACTCGTCCCTCCCTCCACCCTCCCTCCTTTTATCAGTCATGTGTTTGACTGTGTGACAAGTGACGGAGATGAAAACGTGGAGGTGTTTGATTGGGTGACAGGTTTCTGGGATGAAAACATGGATGAGGCGGGTTCCTCTACTCTTCCTGCCCCCTCCACCTCTCCACCCTCGCTCCCTCCTCCATCTCCCTCACTCGTCCCTCCCTTTATCAGTCATGTGTTTGACTGTGTGACGAGTGACGGAGATGAAAACCTGGAGGAGGTGTTTGATTGGGTGACAGGTTTCTGGGATGAAAACGTGGAGGAGGCGGGTTCCTCTACTCTTCCTGCTTCAACGCCTACTGGAGAACTCCCTGTTTGTGAAGACGGAGAAGTGCAAGTTTCCCGTTCCCACGGTTTCATTCCTGGGATATATCGTTTCCCAGTGCAGCATCCAGAGGACCCAGGACGTCCTGCGGCAGCGCTTCTGGTGGGTCTCGCTCAACGAGAACACCAGGGAATTCATCAACGCCTGCCCAGTGTGCAATCAACATAAACCTTCTCCACAGGCTCCAGCCGGCCTCCTGCAGCCTCTGTCGTACTGCTCCTGGGTCCTTACTACACCCGTTACACTGACAGGGACCATATAGTTTCAAGAACTACGACCCCGTTTGAGGGGACACTAAGGACATCATCAAGAATCACACAAATGATTCTTTATTCAAAACACTTACACACAATTAAATGTCATATGAAAACTGCAGGAGTGTTAGTTTGGTCTCCTCTTAGCCCAGGATCCCCAGTTTATTGAGGTGCTTTTACACTAAATAGAAAACTGTAGTACATTACACAGCTTTCTCTTTAGTACAGCCACAATATCATATTCTCTGATTTTGATTATGTAAAATATTCTTCTTGTCAATAGGTTCAACTCAAGTAAGTAATATTATTTCTTCAGACAGCAAACAATTTTTGTTTTTATAAATAGAAAGGACCCCCCCCGCAACCTTTCACGTCCTTCACAATCCAAAAAATATCAACATTCATCTTCAAAATCTTTAAACATTTTTAATCAAAATCTTTTAACATTTAAACACATTTCTTCTTGGCAGCCTAATTGGGTTAAATATTTTTTGTTGTGCTCATATTTGCTGTCTGTAGAAATGTTAAAAAGTCTGAATAATACAGGAACCAACAAGCTTCGTACTGTTCAACTAAAGAAGGCATGAGGGACACATGTGAGGCGGGGTGGTGGTACTGGCCTGCTAATTTCCCCAAAATGTAAATACTCTCTTGTCTCTGTTCCTCAGTTCTCCCTGTCCTCTTTCGAATTTCATGCTGTTACTGTCACTTATCCAGTCAAGCTCACCATTGCTGTTGTGTATCGCCCACCAGGGCCTCTTGGTGAGTTCCTGGAGGAGCTCGACACATTAGTCTCGCACCTCCATGACGATGGCTCGGCGCTCATCCTGCTCGGTGACTTCAACATCCAGACCGACAAGCTTGAACCTCTTCTTTCATTCCTCTCCTCCTTTGACCTTTACCACTCTTCTTCTCCTCCTACCCACAAGGCCGGCAACCAGCTGGATCTTATCTTCACTAGGCACTGTTCTACTGCTAACCTCTCTGTCACTCCCCTCCAGCTCTCTGACCACTATTTCATGTCCTACTCCCTCTCCCTATCCTCTGCTCCTTCACTTCCTCCACCTACCCACATGGTTTCTACCCGGAGTCATCTCCGCTCCCTCTCCCCTGCTGATCTTTCCTCTTCTGTCACCTCTGCTCTCCCTGACCCTGAATCCTTCTCTCTCATATCCCCTGATACTGCTACTGATCTTCTCCTCTCCACCCTTACTTCTTCTTTGGACAAACTCTGTCCCTTCACCTCCAGGCCTGCATGCCCAACTCCACCTGCCCCGTGGCTGTCGGACTCAGTGCGTACTGATAGACGGAGCCTAAGAGAGGCTGAGCGTAAATGGAGAAAAGGCAAACTCCCGGAGGACCTTCTTAACTTCCAAGCTTTTCTTTCCACTTTTTCCTCCTCTCTATCTACTGCTAAAGCTGCATTCTTCCGCTCTAAAATCCTAACCTCTGCTTCCAATCCTAAAAAACTCTTTGAAACTTTCACTTCACTCCTCCAACCCCCACCCCCTCCTCCTACTTCCTCCCTTCTCCCTGATGATTTCGTCCAACTTCTTTGACAAGAAGGTAAACGATATCAGATCCTCCTTCTCTCAGCCCCTCTCTCTTATGTCCCATCTTACCCTTTCTGGCTCCTCTCTCCCCTAACAAGGTCCTCAACCTTGTTACATCTAACCGCCCCACCACGTGCTCCCTTGACCCGATCCCTTCCCCTCTTCTTCAGTCTATTGCGACTGAACTCCTTCCTTTCCTCACCCACCTCATCAACACATCTCTTGTTTCAGGATGCTTTCCCATGGCCTTCAAGACCGCCAGAGTCACCCCCCTTCTGAAGAAACCATCACTTGACCCCTCTGATGTCAAGAACTTCAGACCGGTTTCTCTTCTACCCTTTCTATCCAAAACACTTGAACGTGCTGTCTTTAACCAACTGTCTTCCTATCTCCACCAAAACAGCCTTTTGGACCCCCACCAGTCCGGGTTCAAAGTGGGTCACTCAACAAAGACGGCCCTCCTTGCGGTGACAGAGTCGCTTCACGCCGCGAGAGCTAACTCTCTCTCCTCTGTCCTGATTCTCCTGGACTTGTCTGCGGCGTTTGACACTGTGAACCATCAAATCCTCCTCTCATCCCTCGAGGGGATGGGCGTCTCAGGCTCTGCACTCTCCCTGTTTGCATCCTACCTGACGGGTTGATCCTAACAGGTGACCTGGAGGGGGGCCGTGTCGGAACCATGCATGCTGACTACGGGGGTTCCGCAAGGTTCAGTCCTGGGCCCCCTTCTCTTCTCGCTCTACACAACATCTCTGGGTTCTGTTATTCGCTCGCATGACTTCTCCTACCATTGTTATGCCGATGACACCCAGCTGGTCTTGTCATTTCCCCCCGGTAACACCCAAGTGGAGACGCGCATCGCTGCGTGTTTGGCTGACATCTCGAAGTGGATGACGACACACCACTTCAAGCTCAACCTAGACAAAACTGAGCTACTGTTCCTCCCGGGGAAGGGTTGCCCGCACCGGGACCTGTCCATCACCATTGATGATACCGTGGTGACGCCAACTCGGACTGCGAGGAACCTGGGTGTGACCCTGGATGACCAACTGTCATTCTCAGCAAACATTTCATCCGTTACACGCTCCTGCAGATTCCTGCTCTACAACATCAGGAGGATTCGTCCCTTCTTGACTGACGAGACGGCGCAGGTTCTCATCCAGGCTCTTGTCATCTCCCGCCTGGACTACTGCAACTCTCTACTTGCCGGAGCCCCGGCGACGGCCAACAAACCTCTGGAGCTTGTCCAGAAAGCCGCAGCTCGCCTGGTGTTCAATCGCCCCAAGTTCTTCTACACAACTTCCTTTCTCCGTTCTCTACACTGGCTACCTGTAAGAGCTTGCATCCAGTTTAAGACTCAGGTGCTAGCCTACAGGGCAGTGAAAGGAACAGCTCCTTCCTATCTCCAGGCCATGGTCAAGCCTTACACCCCCGACCGACCACTTCGCTCTGCTGCCTCCGGGCGATTGGTTGCCCCGTCGCTCAGAGGTCCTGGCGGTCGATCGACCTGGTTACGGCTGTTTTCTGTCCTGGCCCCACAGTGGTGGAATGAACTTCCCACTGACGTCAGGACAGCGGAGTCACTGCCCATCTTTCGGCGCAGGCTGAAAACCCACCTCTTCAGGAAGTGCTACCCTGAGCCTTCCACTTAGCGCTTATTGTTTTCATACTAGCTTGTTGCACTTATTGTATTCGTATTACTTAGAGCACTAACTGTTTTTCTTGTTTCTGCCCTGTACTTTGGCTCTGAGTTATGCTCTGCTTCATGCTCTTAGATGCTTGTTTGGAAAAGGAAATGTACTTATGACTTCTGGTGACTAGTAGTTCTTTTGATTACCAATGTTGAATGCACTTATTGTAAGTCGCTTTGGATAAAAGCGTCTGCTAAATGACTGTAATGTAATGTAATGTAATGTAATGTAAGTAGAGTAGGCAAGATAGAAATCCATCAAATATCTGTCTAAATCACAGATGTAAATTAGGCAACGTTTTCTGTGAGTGATCTGTGACCGAACAGGCGACACAGGACTTCAATCACTCTGTGTTCTTGTTTTCTTTTCTGCCGCCGCTCAACATATACACGAAACCCAGAACCATGGCTGCAACCCCACCGGCCACCATGAGAGTTTCTCCGGCCTTACGCACCTGCAGAGGGATGTTATTGATTCAAATTGATGTTTGCTGTAGGCCTACAAAAAAACAAAAATGAAATAGTTTGAATATTCTGGGCAAGTCGGAAAAAGGACAATATGATTTTGTAAGGATTGCCAAATATTACACAAAATAATGAGAAACATAAGACCAATCTCAGGTGCATTTGCTGTTAATGGTTCACTGACATTAACATATCTGGAGCCAGTGTGTAAAGTGTGTGTAAAATGTAAACCACAGTTGTCAAAACATGATCAAAGATCAATTCTTATTGACAAGGTAAGGGCAAGGTGGCAAAGAAATACATCTCTATTTTGAGGAGAGGAAAGAATACAGACAACTGCAGGAACTAGCATAAACGTGATCTAGAGTAGCAAGACAAATTTTAAACTGCCAAAATCTAGGAAATGACTAGAAAAGTAGCAAATTGACATTGACGATTAAAGCAAATCTTTCTTTTTCCATGACTTGCCTATAAAGTGCATTCACTTGATTGTTTTTTTTTACATTCACATATTCAATGATTGATTTTAATCATTAAACTCATCAGTGTAACTAAACAGTTAAACATCTTTTTTTGAATATGAATGTGATTTATTTGTGATTTCTTTGTTTTTTTTGGATGTAATCATGTAATCAGTCATTCAGTCTTTTATATTCTGTGTGCATTTCTTTGTGACTATTCAAATCTTGTCTCTACAACACTATACTACTAATATGCTGCTTCTAAAAAAAATGAGTAGAGATTCAAATGAGCAAAAGTGACTTTGGGAAATAAGTGACATGCTTTTAAAACTGACTGTCACAGCTCTGCCACTACTATCCTGTTTTTCCATCTCTCACTCACCTAATCAGTTTATTCAGTGCACCTGCCAGTCACGCCCACCTCATCAGCTCATCACTCTCACCTGCTCACCCTGCTGCATCCACTATTTAGACCCCAGTCTCACACACTCACTGCCAGATCGTTCTCCGCTTTCATGCAAGACCTTCCAGCGTTTACCCTTGAAGTGATTCCCTGTTACCGACCCTGTCTGTTTTGGGCTACCCCACCTTTCCTCTGCCCCGGTAATTCACTCAGCCTTCTGTCCCCGACCACAAGAGCCTGCCGTTTTTTCCCTGTGAATATTCTACCTGTTGTGTGTTCCGAAGAAAATAAAGCTTAGATTCAAACTATCCCTGGTGTCTGTCGTACTGCTTCTGGGTCCTTACTACACCCATTGCAGTACGATCTGGCCGTAACATGGATCCAGCAGATGACACCACAACATGGGCCCGGTTCGAGGCGATCGAAGAGGCGATGCAGCGAACAGAGACCATGATGGTCACCAACACCGCCGAGGTTAGCGAATCAGAACCAGATTCTCACCACTTTGATTGACCAGGTACAGCAACTCACGGCAGCCACAGCTCAGACCAACGCGGCGGCGTCGCCGCCACCTGCTTCGGTCCGCTCGGGAATGGGGAGAGCTCGCCTGTGGGGAACGGCGGAATGGGATCGTCGTACTCCTGCCTGTGCTTCCTTCCAGTCCTCCGACGAATTACGCAAGGTTTTCGGAGTGGTGTCCATGGGACTGGACACCACTCCAAACATTCAACTGAGTTTGTTAAACTGGATTTAAAATGTGACAATTCAAGTTTCTTGGCACTACAATCCTACAAACTTTAAATGGGAAATCTCATCGGAGACTATTTTTTTTTTGCCGTAAGCTCCAAACATAAAGTGCTTTGAGTGGTCGGAAGACTAGAAAAGTACAGTCAATTTACCCTTTTCAGCAGGTGTTTCAAGGAAAGCCATGGTCTAGTTTTACACATCTGTTGTAGAAATGTTCTTTATCCAAGATTTTTACAACTAAAACAAATACATTAGAGGAAATAGTTGAGACTGCATCTAAAATACCTCTCTTCAATTTATAAAGTTTGAAAGAGGAAATTTAGTATTTTTGTTATTTGAATACGCCTCCCTTTTTTTTGAAGCTCACCCCATAGGCCCATTCATTTTTCATAGCTGCTTGAGCATGTATAAACCATTTGTGCATGTGCTTTGTTTGCTCTTGTGGTAAGTGGTTTACCTTAAACAAAGCAGTGCTTAAACACAGTTTCCCAAAACAGAGGAAATAGATAAATGAGCATGATTACTTTTTGCAAAAATTATAGATCAATGTGTTATTTAAAGAATATCACACGTTTATCTCTCTATGGTAATGAGGGATGGTGTCACACAAACTCATCATGTCCTCTCCTGGCTCTCATTGACTGAACAGTCTGGGTTTCAGTGATGAACAACAATGGTGGCATCATAGAAATAGTATAGGAGTAGAACGGAAATTTCCAACTCAAATCATCTTTGCGGGTTGGTCAGACCCTTTTGATGTTTATTATAAAGAATGTATCGGGCTGCTTCCGTCTAAGTTTGGAAATATACTAATTAATAAAAACTTTATTTTTTTAATTTATTTTGTGAGTTGATCTATTTATTTATAATTTTTAAATCTCTGTTGCTCACTTATTTATCCATTTCTTCTGTCACTGTTTCAGCCCCCATACAGGATGAAAATGCTGAGAAGATAATCAATGCAGGTCCCTAATTCAGGGCCTGACAGGAAGTCCTCTCCCTCAGATACCATTACTGGTATTAATTCTGTCCGCGGATGGGAAAGGGTCACAGCAGTGTCAATGTTCAGTGTGGCGGTGACCTGACCTTTGTGACTGTCTTCATCTTGTTTAAGCCGTGGCTCCTCAAGAAGACTTTGGATTGTCCTGCTAGCCTATTAGCCAGCATGGTGGGGGGTTGGGCAGTTAATAGTTTATTGGCAGTCTGGGGGCTTTCTGTCACACTTGCACGCTATTAAAGGAAGTGTTATTTTTGTGATCAATATCCCCAGTTTACTAAGTATATCTGACAAATTGGACACCAAAATAAATGTTGAAGTATGACTGAGTGATCTGGCATAATTTGTGTGTTTATATTTGGATGTTTTATGTTATGTTTCATCAGCTGAGATGACTGGGCCTGATCTGTATTTTAGTTCTTTTTAGTAATTTCTTGGTATTCAGAATATATTCAAAATAAGTTAATTTACCAATAAGGCACCCTCTCTGGTATTGATTTTGCACTCCCAAAATGTCCTCACAGCAGTGATAATTGACTATTGGGAGTTATAACAAAACCATGGCACATACAACACTTATTTCTACCTTTATCTGTGCCCATATGTTCAGTTGCAACCCATATGTTCTTGATTACTATAGGCCGGGTTCATAGCAGACATTTTGACTTGGCACAGTAGGTCAAGCACAGGTGTTACTAATAATGTTGGCTCAGTCCCAGTAAGCAATGACAATGTGAAAGTGAACCAGCATGAACAATACCAGTGTGAAACTGAAGCAGATATATTTAATTATAAGTGTGTATATATATATATATTATGATGATGGAAAAAGGATGTACACACACACACACACACACACACACACACACACACACACACACACACACACACACACACACACACACACACACACACACATATCCTTTTTCATCATCATTTTCATCTGTGTTATTATGCTATTACACTAATGAACGCAGATACTTGAGAAGAGTAGAACACAATGGCTGCATCCTCTTGGGGTGGCTCATATGTCTGCTTCACCGGCTCCTTCCCCTTGACAAAAAACACACCCTTTAGTATCAGCATAATCAATGGGGAGTGGTGCTGGAGGGGGTGGCTACAACAGTTTGCCTCTCTGGGATTCGCTGACATGCGCTCTAATTGGATCAAGTAGGAACTTGCTTAGCTGGATGCTTTGTGCTGGGATTGGGAGCAGCCTGCAAAGAGAGCACGGAGCACCGCCACCAGACAGGAAGAGAGGCAGAGAAGGAGGAGGCCAAAGGCTGCCCTGCTCACCACTTGGAAAAGAAAGACTGAGAGAGGAGGGGTGAGAGAAGAAAAAGGGGAGTATCCTGTCTTCTCTGCCCTTCTCTGCTACTGCAGCCCTCCCCCTCTCTATGATTCTCTTTCTCTCTCTTTCCCCTTACTCATCTGTTTCTGTGGCTGTGCTGAGAGGAAGGGCACCTGCCGCTCCCTGATGATTCAGCCTTTCAGCTACTTGGAGCTCCACAGACAAGACAGCATGTCCCTCCTGCCACTGCAGTGCCTGGCCGTCCTGTCCTCTGCACTACAGCTACTGCAGCTGGCCCATCGCGTCAACACCGCCTCTTCTGCCCAAGTGCTCAGGTGAGTGAGTGCTGCTGTTCCCCCACTGCTCTCTCGTAGACCATGCCGAACATTTAAGGAATCAAATTCTCCGGCAATATTTTTTGTTTTTGTCTGCAGCCAATTTGACAGTTCTATTTTTAGACTGATTGCGTTTCCTGTGAGGGAGCATGAGTAAGGAGCTCTTTTCCCTCTTGCGCAGACGGCTGTCTACATCCCTCCCAGACTGCTAAAACGGTTCAACTCACTCTGAAGAGCATTTGTACTCTGACATCCCAGCTCTGACTCTGCAGCCTCATGATGGAAAACATATTCGAGGAGACTGGTGGCAGACAGCCACTGTGTGATGCTCTGAGTTAATAGCTGAGGTACTCAGAGATCCTTCATCCAGCAGTTGGAGAGGATGACTGAGGGAATGGAGGACTTCTCTGCTGGGCCAGCTCCCCCTCCTGGATCAGTCACCCCTACAAGGTCTACTGTTGATACTGGACAAGTCCCAGAGGAGAAACCGGAGGAGACAGAAGCAGCTGGCCGGGAGAGTGGGGAGGAGGGCGCAGAGGGAGGTGGTGGTGGTGATGGGGAACATTTGGGGGCTTTGGGAATAGTGGCTTTGCCAGGGACCTGCTGTGTGTGTATAGAGATGGAACAGATTAACAATTGCCTGCACTCTGAGAAAATCTGCATTCTTCCCATCCTGGCCTGTCTGCTTAGCTTAGCCCTCTGCACAGCTGGCCTCAAATGGGTCTTCGTGGATAAGATCTTTCAGTATGAACCACCCACACACTTAGATCCTAAACGCATTGGACAGGACCCAATCATCATATCAGTTACCCCCACACTGGGACTAACTATGTCCATTCCTCATTCAAGTCCGTCTTTTGTCTCCTTGACCACCGCCATTACCCCAGGACGTCCTGACGATTTAACGGAAGATAAATCTACTCAAGGGCCATACATGCCTCAGTCTCCACGAGTGACTCAGTCGGATCCCTCTGTTACATTGAAATACAACGCTGAACGTCCCACAGTCCAAAAACAGACTCCCCATCCCCAGACAACACAGGCATTAAACGACATCATCATCCCAACAATCTGTAAGTACCCAACACTCAGTTCTGTCAAAGCTCTTTCAGACAGGATGTCCCTTTGTTTCAAAACTAGTCTCTAATATCATGATATAGGATATATTTATGGGCATTAAGATACAAGCTGGAGTCCTGCATAACCTTGGACTGTGATTTTCATCATTGCCGAGACAAGCAAGGTGTTTTTATAAAAAGGGTTCAAATGTTTTTTGTGTTTGTCTGTTTCGTCACTGAGTTTGTAAATGATTGCGTTCTATCAACTGTGCCAGGAAGTGTCAGGACTTTGCCTGAAAGCAGACACGTTGTGACTTGCAGAGTGTAGCATAGAGGCCCATGACTAAGCCTCGGAAATATTGCTTCACAGATAGGCATGCAGGAAATGATAGTTCCATTCAAACCTACTTTACTTCTACAGTGGTTAAATGTATCATTTCTAACATTCACTCCTCACTAAATGGATGTTGTTAAGGTGTTATTTAGAATTGTTTAGCTGGTAGCTAGTAGGCAGCATAAGATCCCTAAAATGTTTCAGTGCACATTTTCAGTCGTATGAAAAGTGAAAATCAATAAATGATGAGGGACACAAACTGGAACTGCAGGCTGTGGTACAGGGAGACTTCCTGTTTTCGGTCTGTGCTCCATTTCAAGGTCAGAGCCTGCTGGAGGCTAATTGATGCCCCCTCCATCCCTCCGCTGCAGGGAAAAACAACCCACTAATACTATCTGTCTGCTGTCGACACATCACCGTGTGCTGTTACACTGTTTCTGGGTTAGCTAATCTAAGATGAAAGTAGTGAAGGAGTATACTGCCTTCTTAATCAGCACCATAGATGATGGGTTAAGGGGGCAACCTTCACAACTTTATTGCCTAGAGTTGGAAAAACAGTTATAAATGTCTTTAATCTTACAATAGTGTAATGCAACTAAGTAGATTTGCTCACTCCACTACATCTTATAATGCATCAGATTATAATGTCTTACAACTAAGGGAATTATAATTCATTGCAACACATGTCAGTGAGTGACCAGCAATTATGAAGTATTATGATACTCAACCTTATCATTATATTATGGTCTATAACGTGTTATGATTATTGTTATAGAACATTCTGAATATGTATGAGTGCTTATAACTATAATTATATTATAAACATACTATAAGTATGTAAACATACTATACGTTCATGTAGATTTTTACTGACAACATCTATTTAAAGGATTCAACAGTGAATTTGTGCACATAAATATACATATGTGGATTTAGCTTGTTGTGCACAAATAATCAAGTGTACAATACATTTTTTACTTCGCCAAAACGTATTAGTAAATAATATATATATATATATATATATATATATACACATATCATAATTTTTGCTCCATATCTTAAAACTTATATTACAAATTCTGTAGACAGGGGAGCTGTCTGTTTGATCACAAACATTTTTGGAAATGTGTTACTCAGCCATCAAACCTGTAGTCACTTGAGAAGAGCAATTATATCTCTGTGTGTCCATTATAGACAGCCAGCAATGTGTTAAGCTAGGCTTAACAATCTACAGAGAAAACAAATAACCAAGGTGTTTTTAGCCTTTGTCTAAACTGAACATGTATGTAATACACATATCTTCTCACCAAAATTTTCCAATAACACTCACTAATGTCAAAGGGGTGGGCGAAATATTAGAAACAGCATTGCAAACATCCTTCAAAATGATCCTAGAAATCGAATCAACACCTCTCTGAAACAGGTCAAATACAAACTAAACATTCAACATCAAAGCTTCATTTGAAGACCTCAATCAAAGCGTGAAATGTAAAAACAAATGACATTCAGCACAGCCTATCTTGCTGTTGGGTTTACAGTGAATGCGGTGGGAAATTAAGAGAGACCAGTGTGTATTTCATGTCTGAAAATAAATGTCAGCTGACAGTATGAGACTAAAAATTCAAAAGACATTTAAAAACATAGTCAATAAAAGAAAGCTGTAAAAACTGTTCTTCCTTCAAAGGAGAAATGACAGAAAAAAGTTTGAGAATGACTGAGCTAGATGAATCCAACCTGGCCACTGAGTGCATAGCTTGAAACTCTTGCGCCAAAATCTCCTTTCTGATGGAAATACATCAAACTGGTCTGCCCTTCCACATGTAAAACTGCCATTTATAGAAATTTACATCCTATGATTGACTGCAGGGCATGTGCAATGTTCGTGAAGCGGACCTAAACCATCATTTTCTAGTAGTGGTTTAGTATTTTGGACTATTTTGAAAGAGGGCTCAGTTCTTTTTCTGGTCAGCTTCAGCTCTGATGGGGCCTCAGTCCTCTTTCTGTTCTCACTATAGTCCTTCCTTCATCACTCTGCTGGTCATTGCCCTCCAGCCACTCCTCCAGTCCTCCAATGTCCTCTTCAATTACATTTTTTGGGTTGGTACAAGGTGGCAACCTCTGGTTCTGAAAAGGGAAGCCAATGTGGAAGTGCCTTAAAACTTTCTCTACTGGCCATCAGGGGGCGACTCCTCTGGTTGTATAGAAGTCTATGAGAAAATGACTCTACTTCTCTCTTGATTTATTACCTCAGTAAACATGAGTTTATGGTCTCAATCTCTCTTCAGTCTTCTTCAATACAGCATGATGTTCATTTCGTAAATTATGGTCCATTTAGAGTAAGATAGACCTTAAAGCAGGGTATGCTTTATGGCGGGCTACCTTGTAATTGACATTTCGCTATCGCTACCAGAGCCGTATACGGTGTCTCTACGTCACTCCTAAACACCCCAATGTCACAATACTACCAAAGGCATGCAAAAGAAAAGCCACTACATATACTATATATCACTAAAGATACCTCTGTACTTCACTGAAGTCTTTCATGTGGTTGTCGGCCATGTGATGTGCACCCTATTTCTCTTTTTTGGGATTTGCGCAATCCGGTAACACAGTAATGTGTCTCCTTACTTTCTTCTTTTTACTATTTTTATATCTATATTTATCTATTGTGAGACAGACTATTTCTTGATGGACTTTATATTCATTGATAGTTGTACATGTTCACTCACTCACTCATTTATAGATCCAGTGCAGATATCTAGGTCCAGCTGCTTAGTGTTTTACTTTATGTCTATTTTTATTCTTATTATCTTGGTTTGGTTCTGTATACCTGTACCTCTCCTGCGTTTTATTGTAATTGCTGTTGCTGCTATAACTTTGAATTTCTGTCTGGCATTTAATAAAGGTTTATCATCATTAATTATAAAGGCATACAATTAGCAATTGGCATTTCATTTGATAATTGTATAATATGTGTTGACTCGCTATGTGTAATGGCCATGGGCATTAACAATAACATTAAACAATAACAGCCAGAATTGATTACAGTGAGCAAACATAAGCAACATAGAAAATCAAAGGCCAAATTGACATGTAGATGTAGGCTCAAGTAGATATGGTTGTGCAAATAAATTCATGTTAAGCAATTATATATAACGTTAGCTTAGTTCACATGCAAAATGCTGTTATTGCTAACGATCTGTTAAACAACTACCACTGCACTGGCCAAACATGAATATTTCAAAGTAAATTATAAAAACAGCTATGTGGTTTTGTCCGCTATTAGGATTTCCCAAAAATTCTAAAATCAACTCGAGAAGGTAAAAAAAAAACCTTATCGTATTTGTTTACGTAAAAACTCAATAATTAATAATTTCATGAGTCTTCACGCAGGGTTGGTGATTCGATCTTGACATCCTCAAAGTATTTGTAAAGTATTCGTAAACAAGACACTGAACCCCAGTTGTTTCCAATGTTTAGGCCAGTGCATGGGAGCTCCACTGACATTGATGTAAGAGTATGTGTGTGGGTGAATGAGAATTAAATGATATATAATTAATACAAATTATTTATCATTTCATTTCTGACACAAGGGTGTAGAAGGAGGCTGCACTGACCCTTATCTCTGTGAAGACACTGTTCTGCTTGAGGACTCAGAGTGATGAAGTGAAGTGAAATTGCTTTAAGTTGATGTTTAAAAGTGTAAGCAGAAATTATTATTACTACTGATTAATGGATAATTTAAAGCTGCAGTATGTTCATAAACGGTGTCACTTGTAGTGATAAACCCACAGAGAATGATCAACTCTGCTGTTACCCTCTGCTCTACGGAGCTTTTTTAGCCTCTTTTACGGCACTGATCAGATTTCACAGCTGCGTCTCATCAGCCTGGTTTCCAGCAACAGCAGGCACGTGTTTGCTAACCCATTCACCATGAATTATTTGGTAATTATATGTTAAATTGTTAAGGCTTGTTTCTTCTGCCACCAAGTGGCCAAAAAATACGAGTAAGTATACTGAAATGTATCATGGCCAATCCCAGCCTCAGTATGAGATGAGTCTTTATGAGAATGTGTTGTCAATCCATATCTCTTGTTCTTACCATGATCTATAGGTTTACAGAAATGTTCCATTTTCTGTAGTGGTAAAACACATTGCAAGTGTTTTTTTTTTCTTTACATTTTGGTTCTCTGTCCACACTATGATGCTGTTTTGTCAAACCCCCAAATTGAAAAGTCAAGATTCTTAAGACATGAAATGTATTAATGAATGAACCTCATCTGTTGGATGGACATGAGTTTATGACACAGGATTCTTCCCCAAGGCAGTTGTGTGTGAGGGTGTGTATGTGTTGATCATAGTGCCAGCTACTGGATAGGATCAACTGGATTGTGGAAATTGTTCTTTTTTTTATAACCTATGCATTCAGCATTTTTTGTAATTTATCCTATCTATAATTCATCAACATAGTACTCTAGGGCATTCTAATGTACTGTGCAGGAGTCATTCTGCAGCTCCACACCAAGCTAAATTCTCCTACTTGTAACATTTTGTTTTCTCCTCAGACTTCCCTGCCAGATTAGCACGTGTCCCTTATTGTTACATAAATCACACCTGGCCCTTATCACCGCAACTGTAACTACAGTATACCTGCTCACAATCACTGTTCCTCATCCTGATTATCAATGTTGTCTTTGTTGCAACAGCTGTAGCCATCTACCCGTTCCTGTTATCTGATTCCTGTTACCTGTTCATCCACCTGTACAAGGGGCTGTATATAAGATGTGCACGGTGTCACCCTGACATCAGCCATTGGTTTGTGGACTACGATTTTGGCGGCTTGACTTTGACGTTTTGGCCGTCGCAATCTTGGCTTTTTGCAAGATTAAGTGACATGAGAGGGTGGAGCAAGTACATTCGAGTGCTGAATAAGACAATTTTACTTGACCAAAATGTGACAACTAACCTTCATTAACTGACAACACACTGTGAACGGGTTTAAGTTCAAAGAAGAAAACACAGACAACTCCCAGACCGGACAACACTGTGGTGTCCTAAAGCATCCCCTGCTCTATGATCTATTTGACTCTAAATGGACCATCATTTACCAAATGGACATCATGCTGTATTGAAGAAGACTTGAAACTAGTGGTTGAGACCATAAACTTTACAATGTTTACTGAGGTAATAAATCAAGTGAGAAGTAGGCTCATTTTCTCATAGACTTCTATACAATCAGACTTTTTTTTGCAACCAGAGGAGTCACCCCTTGCTGGCTATTAGATAGAATGCAAGTTTAAGACACTTCAGCATTGGCTTCACTTTTCAAACACGAAGGTTGCTAGCCTGCTAGTCAACTTTACCCAACAGGAATTGGTTTCCTAATATTTATGTTGCTGTATGTAAGCCTTTCTACCTGTCATGACCGCCCAGCAAAGTCAGTGTACTCTACCTGTCAGCCAGTGTGCCTGTGTGTCTGCATATGGCTTCTAACTTCTGTGCGCCATACTTGGTAGTTTGTTGCCCAGGAAGAAGTGATTTAGCAGCAATCACATACCCTGTGTAATTAATTGAATTATGGAGTTTATATAATTTAGGATATTCTGGTTGCCTAAAGAGTATTCACCTCTATCTATATCGGAGAGAGTCAAATGCCCCAAGTTAATGTTAAAAAATGAAATTGCAAGTTGCAAGTATCTGGAATAAAATACAGTAACTAAAACAAACTAAATATTTCATGGATTATTTTGAATTTCAAATATATCAGTTAAAACGACCACGCCTACATTTTGTTTTCACTTATTACAGGACTTCACAGATGATAACGCTTTCTGTTTTCCTGGCCAATAAATAATATCCTCACAGCTGGGAGGGTCTTGAACTTGGGCATTTTCTAGGCATGAAGACATCATACTGTCTAATACATTTCAAAAACAAATTGGATTGAGTGGTTGAAGAGGGCCACTGCAAAAGGAGAACATTCGGCACTGTTGAGCTCCTCTTCCTCTAGTGGTAGTTTCCATCATTCCAGATTTTGCACTTCCATCCACACAATATTAATGAAAATATAAATGACTAGTGTTCAATTATATTGAGTTCCCCCTAACATTGAGTGGCCTGAAGCAAAAGATTTGCCAAGATTTGTCATTAGAACATTTGAAAGATGATGATTTAATCACATAAAACTTTTGTAGGGCCTTAAATAAACATCGCCAATTAGCAAAATTTAAGTGCTACAGTATACTGAATTCCAAGTGCAGACTGAAAGAAGATTCAATATAATAGATAGGGTCGTTCTGTTAATTATCCTATGGGTAATATTAGCATGGGGGGGGGGGGGGTTCCCCCCTTTTCCCTACCTGTATATTCTACCTGTCCAATGTAGGATTATTGGTATTTTTCTACAGATACAAATCTTGCAAACAGTTCTGAGCTGAAGTGAGTCCATGTGCAGAAAGTAATGAGATATCAACATTATCATTACGCATCCAGATTAGTTTACCACTAAGTTAAAGGAGCAGAACAGAAAACAGTGTAGCTAATGCTGTGAAAAGGTCATGCTGGTGAGAGAATGATTGCTGGGTATTGTGAATTAATGACATTTGTCCAAGCTTTTGTTGAATTGGCAACCGAGCATAGAAGGCCAAAAGATTTTTAGAAATTAAAATCCTACAACTGACCGATTTTATTTAGTTTAGGTTGGATTATGTTGCGGTGTTCACAAAATGGGTACATATAATACAGTATTTGTTTCACATTTAGATTATTTAGTCTGAATCTTTTTTCTCTTTCACTGTGACGGCTGTGATTCCAGTTAAACACAAAGAGAGATATTTCTGCTGATGCAGTGCATCATGGTTTGTCCTTGACCACACTTGACAGAAACGCCATCCGCTGCAGTAAACTGATTGCCCTGCAAATAGCCTACAATCCAGCTCTGCCCAAAAAGCCTGGACAGCAATGAAGTGAAGTGGCCTGGTGGCTAAGCTCCAGCCCTGTGTCACTGCCCACTGGTTTAATGTTTCTGATCTATAAGCAAAAACAGAGAAATTTGCATGAATCTCTGTACTTCATTAGGCATGATGAGGGTGGAAACGGCTGCTCTGCTTTGAGCAGTGTAACGCTGGGCTACATTGTAACCTTGGTTCTCTGAGTGAAGAGACTATCTCTCCACACAGTTACATATTCCATATGTACGGGAACTGACCACATGGTTGACATGGATATTTCTTTAACACACACTACTACATGGCCCATGCTTGGGCTTATTAATAAGCCAAGGTGTGTATGGATTCACTGATTGACATTGATTTGAACGGCCTCAGAGCGACCTTGCCAGTGGAGAGATGGTCAAGGTTACAATACCTAGTGTTCAATATTGAATCGAGACTATATCTCCACACAGTTACATATTCCATATGTATGGGACTTTGTAAGACCCCTTGCGAGAAGACCAAGGAGACAGAGCAGATACAGCTCCTCAAGTACTTCCCAAAATTCCAGACACTGGTATTCGAATTAGACGTCCCAAACACCAGAGTGCTCAAACAAACCCCTAATATACACTATATAAAAACAAACACACATTCATCGGCTAGTGACACCACAGATGCTGCGTATCCTAAAGCATGGCCAACCCTGCAAGACACCGAGGATGGTGTGGATGGATAGCCGCTCAGCTGACCTACAGGCCAACAGACATGAGCATAAGACATCTCCCCGGCCGGGTTGATATGGTTCCACGGGCACAGGGGCACGGTGAATATGACGCATATTGAGCACTGGCACCCAGCATACGTTCCCCAAAAGAGATTACAGCAGCCACATTTAAGCAATAAAACCTTGCAAATGTAGATGGACATGACCAGGTAGAGGTGTCACCCCCGAGAACCATGTCATGTGAGACCAGTTCATCTCCACCAGAATCAGCCCCGCCTCCTCTTCCAACTCAGGAGACTGAATGGGGGAAAGGCATACAGCAGCCCCTGAGGCCAATAGCATTGATTCCCTGGGGGGGTATCCCTCCCCATGGAAAAGAACAGTGGGCGGTGATAATTTTCCCCGGACGTGAACTGGTCGGCCACTGACCTGCTGAAGCAGCACCAGATTTCCTATATGGCCACCTGGTTAGCCATCTGGGTCTGGACGCCATAGCGCCATGCATCATAATTAACAGAGCATCCATCATTCTGTAGTGCTTGCTTGAACAACTAACTAACTTAGGGGACTCTAAGGCTGCCAAACCCTGATCCATCAGAGGCCCACAGCCTATCCTCTCTTGACTGTCAACCGATGCCAAGCGTTTACAGAGCCCAAACCAGCGACCAACACCTGATTGTCCCTGAAACAGGACCACCTCTTCAAAGTCCGAAAGAAGAGGCACTGAGCAACGCGTAGGCCAACCCCCATCCTCATCACCAAAGTGGGAGACAGGCCCCTGATCGACCCGAAGGAGACGTGACTTCTGCTCACTCTCCTCCAAGACTGTCTCCTGCTGCCCCAAAGGTAACACTTCATCCTCTTCTGAGCGTTCTAGGCTGAGAACATTGATCTCCTTGTCTGTCTCAGAGGAGGATGGGCAGCCTCTACTCCCTACCTGACCCCCGCACGACTCTATGGCAGGGTGCCAGTAGCCCGAAACCTACTAGTTGACACACAAGGCTCCTGTGATACAAATCTCTCACCCCCCTTGAGCTTACTGCAATAGTGTTGGATGAGGGGCCACCATTGCGAGTCACACTATGCACTACTGGAGCCTCAGTTCGAGGGCGCTTGGCTGACTGAGGTCCTTGAGCAAGAGTGGGTGGCCTGCTACCAAACAAATGGTAATGGGTCTCTCTTTGCAGACTTGAGTCATTATACCACCAAAGTCACCGGTGATCATGTGATGACATAGAACGCACGACCTAGGACAAAAACCCTCATGTGATCATGTAATCTGTTCCCACAGAATCTTCTGGCCAAGATTCCAAGTGACAGACAACTCTGGCGGTCATCTAGAATTCATAGAACCGTAGTTACATTTATAACTCTCATGCCATTTCATTCTTCCTGACCACGAGATGGCAGTGCTTTAGCACTGGATGGCATATACCAGCAAGGTTACGAGAAAGGCTTACCGCACTATGCTGACATTGTCAGTGGCCTTCACATATGTCTTGAGTGCCCGCACCAGGCACAATAGCTCTAATGGCTCCTCTGCCCCCTCAGATGAAGCTGGTGGACTGAATGCTGCCAACTGATGGCTTGGTTTACATGTGAGGGAGGCACTCTCTTTGGCAGGAAGGATGGATTCGGTAGGAGTGTAACCCCTGAATCATCTAGGTAGCAACACATGCACATCACTGATTGGGCGTGGAGTTCCCCACTCACTTTGCTGATGTGATAGCAAGCAGAAATGCTGTCTTAGCAGACAACCATCTCTATTATTTTTGTCCTCACAGTTGAAATTGGGACAGACACAAATATCCTGACACAAATTCAAGTCCCATGATGGCGCTAAAGTGACTTGATGGTCTAAATCTCTGTGCGCCCTTTAAGAACTGACTAACCAGATAGTGTGACCCTACTGTCTCGCACATGCCTGGCTGAACTCGCAGCTATACTTTCAAGGTCCATTCAAATCTAACGCCATCCAACAATGACTGCAGGAAACGCAAGAGTGGGTCCTGGCTTCCAATGGCCAAACACACAGCTAAAGGTGATTCGGATTTGGATGCCATATGCGTCCCTCTAGCTGAGAGTGAAGGTCTGGTCTCCTTGGGAGGTACCATGGCTCTCCACTGAGCAGTTTCAGAAGCACTGGAAACCATGGCCTCCCCGGCCAGTTTGGGGTTATTAGCAGTAGTTTGTGGCCCCCCTGTTGGACTCTGTCCAGCATCACCAAAATTAATTGGACATACAATTGGAGGGAAGGCATACATAGAGCAAGGCTGGCCAAGAATGAGCTGAGACATCCTGGCCCAGAGGAGTGGTCCTCTCTATTAGGAAGTAACAGAGGGGATAATGTGTTGATGTCTCTTAGGCAAAGACATCCACCTCCGATCTGCCATGCTGGCTCCAAATCAATCCAACTACATCTGGATGGAGTCTCCAGTCTACTTGACTAACCAGATAGTGTGACCCCACTCAGGACAGCAAATCTGCTGCAATGTGCAACTGTGACCTTGGGAGATGAATGGCTTCAGGAAGTGGGGAAATGCCCATGTAAGGAGCTGTTGTGACACGTGCATACCCTGCCTGGAAATGGTACCTCCCTGATGATTGATGTGATATACTATCGAGGTGCTATCTGTCCGGATGTGAACATCCCAGCCGTTCAGTCCTGGGAGAAAACATTGCAGTGCCAGATATATTAGTATGTTTTATATATACTGCACCCCAGCCCAATAGAGAGGCGTTTGTCTCCACAACCTCTCGGTGGGATGGGATTGACCCTAAGATATACCAAGGGGGTTTTCTCTTCTAAGGCTTCAATGTCTGGCATCAAAATACAAACTCCCTGAAGTTCCTTCCCCGGTGCCAACTGGAATCCTAGTAAAGCCTGTTGACCCAGATTTGAAGGGCACGTAAAGAAAGAAGACACAGAGAGATGACCAGGGACACAGCTGTCAGCATGCCCAGCACTGGAAGTGAACGGAGGATACGATGACACCCCTCAGACAGAAAGGACTGCGCTAGCCAGACCATTGGCATGCCAATGTCACCGTTGACATCAACCTTTCAAGCTCTCTAGACATTAAAGCAAAAGCCTGCAGGGACGCATCACTAAGGGTCTGGGCAGGGGAGTCCACACAAGATTGAGACAAAGCCAGGATATGGTGAGAAAAATAATTACAGATACAATAGTGTGATGGGAGAACAATTTAATATAGGGCTTAGAAAGAGGGACTGAAAAGTCAGAGGGCTGTGGCTGCGGGGAGCTGGTTCCTTATTATAAGGCTGGAGATGGAGCAGGAGCTCTTTAATCTAAGACTGCCAACCTTGAGAACCAAAGCGTCAACCTTCCCTACTTTTTTTGGTGGATGAGGTGAGACTGACCTGAGCTTCTTTGATGTGGTTGGGTCTGCAGCCACACTAGCAGGCGACAGCCCAGTATTGCCACCTATAGCAAGTCTAGCCATTCTTATTGACAGTGGCATAAAACTACAGTTCATACAAGGGCCGGATATGCCTGCCCTGAGGTGTTAATTTCCCAGACAGGCAGGTCACTGCTCATGACATGTCATGAAGTGGGTCAATCCCAAGAGGTGCCGGGCTACTCGCCTGTCTAGCAGTAGTTCAGCATGAACCGAAATCACCGCTGTCCATCCCAAAAAAACAACAGATAAGTAAACTTTAAAAATATAACAGATTGTCGCAGCCTCTGGTGGGGGAAAAAACCAAGCACCAACCCTCAGGTTACGAAGCTACAAGAGATGAGCCAAATTAACCTGCTATCAGTATCAATTGTGAGGAGATAGAAGGAACAGATTATGTGATGACGTGAGTGTTTTGTACTGGGTCGTGCTCCCTACGTCATCGCAATGTCACAGGGGACTGGTATAATGACTCAAACTGCACATATGCAAGATGGAGATATTGGGAGCTAAAGTACTGCCATCTGACGGTCAGGAAGAATGAATTAAAACCAGCTATTCTGAGAATGGCCTATGATAACGGTTAGCAGATATATGCCAATTTCCCTTTCTAAACTATTTATTCTGAAGTGTCAAAAATTATATAAAGACAAATAAATGCATTACATTTTTTAAGTAAAGCTGACACACCAAACTCTATTCACATCTTTATTTATTCATTGAAGCTCCAGCATATATTGAAATGCTGTCATAAAGAGTTCATGTTCAATAAAGTGTGGAATGGAATGCAGGTTCTAATTTAACCTTCTTTGTGCTGCATATGTCTTAGATCCTGATCAATGTGCATCTCTACTCAGCTGCCAACCTTTTTTTCTTATATCATTCATTGTATTATTAGTTACCTGCTGGTTACAATGCTAAAATGTGCTGTGTAACGCTAATATAATATCTTAATATCATACTCACTGTACCCAGTCACCTCCTTGAGGCTTACTTCCCTTTTTCTTTGAGATTTTATAGATAGATTTTCACTAATCACGTGGTTTATCTGAAATGCACTCATGAAAGTGAGTGCATTTCATTGCATTTCAAAAGAGGGGCACAAGCATGGACTGTTTATAAGAAGCAGATGTAGTCATTGTTATGTTACCCATTGGTTTGTGGACTGCCGTTTTGAAGCCTCGAGTTCCTCGATTTGGCTGTCGCCATCTTGGATTACGGCCGTCGCCTTCTTGGGTTTTTTGCAACCAGTGAACAGAAGTTAACATATTTGGAATGCAGAGGAGTGATGTAGAGATGCCGTATACAGCTCTGGTAGCGGCAGCAACCTGTTAATCACAGTAAGCCCGCTCTAAAGCATACCCTGCTTTATGGTCTATTTGACTCTAAATGGACCAGAATTTACGAACATCATGCTGTATTGAAGAAGACTTGAAACTAGCGATTGAGACCATAAACTAGTGTTGACCATGTTTACTGAGGTAATAAATCAAGTGAGAAGTAGAATCATTTTCTCATAGACTTCTATATGCAATCTGACTTATTTTTGCTACCAGAGCAGTCACCACCTGATGACCAATAGAGAGATTGCAAGTTTTAAGACACTTCCACATTGGCTTCACTCGTCAGAACAGGAGGTTGCCGCCTGTAATATTGCCCTTGATCTGTGATAATTATTTATCAGGAAATAGGTTCAATTCAAGGGAAATATATAAAACTCTGTTGCCTCACCTCATGACATGAGTGTCAGATGTTGCTGATATCACCTACATGACAGATCTCAGTGCGCTGACTGTCTATTCCCCAGTCTACTGCAGGTTAGGTGAACTGGAAACTCTAAATTGCCTGTAGGTGTGAATGTTGAATAATTTCTCTAAAAAACATTGATACACTCATCTGAGTTGCCCTCAGCCATTACTGTGTGCTCAAAGAAATGCTCTTAATGAACAGCAACAAGTGATGTGTCCAGCGCTTTGCAGACTTTCCTACTAGTATCACCTCTCAGGCTACTTAATAATAAAACCTGCAAACCCTACTAAGGGCTGGAAAAAGTACTACTCCCAACTGCAATTTTGGTGTAATATTTTCCCAAAAAGCTATTGGTCAATGATGGGACAGTAGAGCATAGTGCCGTTTATAGTAAAGTCATTTATAACGTCAGAAAGTATTAGGTATCTATAAATGATCCAATTTTAGCAAATATGAATATATACATAGAACACACCAACACACATACAGTGTGTGTGTTATATTGTGTGTGTATATATATATATATATATATATATATATATATATATATATATATATATATATATATATATATATATATATATATATATATATATATATATAACACATGTACATATATATATATATATATGTGTGTGTTATATTTTATATCATAATATATATTTTTATATATATATATATATATATATATATATATATATATATATACTGTATATATTCTGACTTCACTCATCATCATCATCATCATCACTTATTCATCACATAGCCTGCTTCTTCGTGGAGGATGGCAGCTGTAGTCAGGTTGGATTTAACAGTTTGAGTTGGACTCCCATAACAGTAAAAAGTTTAAAAATGTTTACCTACTTCTGCAGCATAATGCAATACTACTGCTCATGCACCAAATATTATTTTCACCAAAGTATTGCTGAATGGCTTTCATTTCACATGTGTTCTTGGATATAATCTTGAAAGAGAAATAAACAAAGCCCATGCTGATGACAAATGTGAGTGTTTGGAACATACTGAACATATGAATGTAGAGTGTAGTGACGTAGTGTTTTGCAATGTTTCTTTGGGCATTTTGTTTTTTTTCATTTGGAGTCATACTGAGTCTCGTTTTCTTGCTGCACTAATTGCGGGTATCTTCTGCAGCTGCCACCAGTACCACCACTACAGCCAAGACCTCCAGTCATGTGACACGCTGCAGTGACAGACAGAGGAACTACTGTGTTAATGGAGGGGAGTGCTTCACCCTTGAAATCTTGCCAGGCAGCACAAAGTTTCTTTGCAGGTATGACAGTAGGTTACAATACTGACTTTCATTCATCCGACTGAATATGCTATTAAGCAGTTACTGTGATTTATGATATCCACTACATGCTCAGTAATGCCAACATAATCTTTATTCCATGCATAAAACCAATGAATTAATTATAGGTCTATAACTTCTGAGTAGTGATCAGGGATTTTGTGATTGTTATATGTCATCAGATAAGACTTTAATCAGTGGCTAGCACACAGACATTATCCAAACAGTCCAAACATATATTGTTAAAATCGTAAGATAGACACTAAATAGAAAGGTGCACTCAGTGTGCAGATCTCCACTAGCTGTGTCTGCATCGACCACTGCTGTATTGTGTGATTGAATGCATACAACACACAATTGGCTATCTCTACGTCTTTACACCAATGGGCTCTAAGCCTTTGTAGAATACATTTTATTCTCACAAACTCACAAACGAGCTTCCCTCGTTGGGTGGCAGGGCTCAGCCTTAGAGAAGGTTGAGGAGCTGAGACCTCTGGAGGGTACTTGGAGTCGAGCCGCTGCTCTTTTGTGTCGAAAGGGGCCAGATTATGTGGTTTAGGCATCTGATCAAGATGCCTCTTCGACACATCCCTTTAGAGTGTTTCTGGAACATCCAACTGGTAAGAGGCCCGGGGTAAACCCAGAACCCAGATATGGAGGGATTACATACCTCCTTCTGCCTGGCAAGCCCTTGGGGTTCCCCAGGAAGAGTTGGAAAGCCTCGCTGTTTAGAGGGACATCTGGAATACCCTCCTAAGCCTGCTGCCCTTGCAACCCAGCACCGCATAAGTGGAAGAAGATTGATGGATGGGTGGATGGATGGGTGGGTGGATAGATGGATGGATGAATGGATGGGTGGGTGGGTGGTTTCAGGCCGTTCTTCCCAATCACTCTCCTGAAGGTTTCTCCTTCATTCTCCACATGGGCGCTCAAGTGCCCAGACGGTGAGTATCCTTTTCCAGACACCACCTAGAGACTCCAGGAAGACTAAGCTGCGAAGGAAACTAAGCTGCTTTTGGTGCATGAGCACAAACAACAGTCAGAGACTGTCTCTCAGTGACTTGCATTCCCTGGGGTGTGGCGCTCAGCTTGGGGCTCACAAGTATCCCCACACCTTACCCGGAACTTTCAACCTCGGCAACTCCAGAAAATGCAACTCCAGCCCCTTTACAGGAGTTTGGTTCCAGAACCAATGCTATGCATAGAGGTGAGCCCAACTACATCTATATCTCCAACTCCCACACCAGCTCCAATTCCTTTCCCACCAGAGAGGTGACACGCTTAGTGCTCCACTGTTGCCTGCCACCCATTACACCCAACCCAAGAAGCGTTGGGCCCAAAGGGCGGTTGCTCCATGTTGTCTTTTTGGGCTGTGCCTGGTATAGCTCCATGGTTCAGGGCCTGGCCACCAGATGCTCGCTGGCGAGCCCCTTTCCAAGGTGCCGGTGTTTCACTTTTCTGTGCTAGGTGCTGCAGCTACTTTTTTGCCGATTTATATGGGGTCTGTGAATTGCTCTTAGTCTGGCCCCTCCCCTGGGACCACTTTGACTAGGGAGACTCTACCAGCAGCTATTGACCCAAACAATACAGTTCTCAGGGTGACAGGGACACACAAACCCCTCCACCACATTCAGGTGACGATTCTTGGAGAGAGTGAACTCCAATTAATCAGCATCATTCAGGCCATGATGTCTGAAAGTTGACAAGTATGCTGATCAACTACACTTATGTATAATTGACCATGATTAGTGACTTGGCTTTTCACCTACAAATGCTTTAAAATTATAATATTGACTGCTGAGCGTTTTTATTCCTTGGGGGATCAGGTTAAGGAGTGATTACATGACCCTTGCGGAGGCATTGTGATAGAACTGACTTCACCAATACTGAATCTCATTCTGAACAACTGAAAAGTTGGAATCCCTGATATTAGACAGTGACCCGCATGAAAGTCCTGAATTAGCTGTTGAAGTGAGAGAACTTTCCTAACATATACCCGATTGCAGAAGTTTATGTGCAGATTTATGCCCATAAAATAAAAAAAAATTAAAAATCTATAAACTTTCAGTAAATTGGCAAGCCATATGATATGGTAAATAGAATACAAATTGTATATTCAGTTTGTCCTAGTTATGTATTTTATTTTAGTTGATTACTGTATCATATTTAAACTCCAAATTCATTGAGAGAATTTTCAAACAAGTGTTTTTGTACCCTGTGGAGAAAGGCTGAGTGTGATTTTAATATTTTGGCTTGTACCTCGAAAAAATTGCTGAAAGTCACAAATTCCCTCATACATGACACTTAAGAACACATGTGCTTGTACAAGTGGTTCTTGCATCAGGCCCATTGACTCCAGTGAGTCAAAAAAATCTCAATGAATTTGAGGGAAAGTTTCATTGGGTTCATAGGACAGCGGTGGATCTTCTTAAGAGAATGGAGGTTGTGGTGATGCGGTTCTCCATTACCATAGACGGCAGTCCTACACAGGGAATGGGTGCCATTGTATGGTCGAGAGCCCATCTCTATGCTTGATACAAGCTTCTGTTTTGCATGGCTCTCAAAAGTGCTGGTGGGCATTCTCAAGAGGATTGTCTTCCTTTACTCCTCAGCTCTCCTGAAAAAATACATTTGTGGGACAGCATCTATCTGCACTGTGGTCTGTAACACAAGTCTTTGACGAAATTTCCTAAATTAAACTAATTCAAAAAGGTAATACCAAATACCAAAGGAGCATGGGTATTGCGAGTGTCTGCCACTGCAATCTTTGAGGACTGCTGAGGTGTAGATGAAGACAAACCTGTTGAGAAGCCCACTGACATATAGGTGAGAGCCATAATTAGAAAGCTAAATTAGTAAGCATGCAAAACATGGAGAGGGTCTTGGGGTCATGATTCCCAGTGTAATAATACTCTGTGATAATGGAGAATAATAGCACACACCTTCCCTTCTCCTAAAAAGATCCAACTCTGTCCTATGGGGTCAAATCGGTCTCAGTATAAATTAATGCACACAGAAGGATTCTAAAATGTATTTTGTGGTTCATATATAAATAACTCTCTCCACAAAATATTTGAATGCACACAAAAAATTATCATTATAAATAAATACAAACAAAATCCACATATATAATAATAAGATGCTCAAACATATTTCTGATGCACACACACATATGTATTTTTCAAATAAATGTAATAGAAATCAACAAATAGTTTATTTAGCATTTTGGGATGCTGTTTCATTTGTACAAACCAGTGAACCTGCATTTATAAACTGCTGGTAGTGTGTGAACTTCTCTGCATCTGTGCGTGGGTTTTTTGAGACTCCCCTGATGTTGCTCGATTCACAAATGCATTTTTTCAACAGAGATGATTGGTATCATCTCTAGCCAATCAGATGTCTCCTCCATTTTCAACCAATTACAAGAGCGCCTCCACGAGGCTATACTTTTACATCATACTCAGGTAGGAAAGCGGAAGCAGAAAACATTGTTTGCTTTGATTTGACCTATGCACCCTGTGTTGAAACAATGTGTCATTTGTGACATTTGGCTGTCCCATGGAACAGAACCTGTTCAGCCATTTGACATTCCCACTGTGACATTCATGATCACTTTGTTAGTTTGGTTCCCAACATAATTTTGATTGTACTCAATATTTATGGATTCAATTCTAAGCCACTTAACCACTTACTTGATTATTTGGAAGATAGACTTGCAAATTTCTCAAAAGCTACAGGACTCTTAGTACAAATTAGTACAAATGTGTTTTTTGCCTTAAAAAGTAGAGAAATAAACTATATTAATGATACACCTGGCAAGAAATAAGTAAAGTATTTAGATATCCTTGTAATCAAAGAAAAAGACAAATGTCTTGTTAGTTTTAGTCCAATGACAAAAAAAATGAAAATAAATGTAATCTTTGGTTACATTTGTTACATTCATCCTCTCTATTCTTGAGAACAAAACTGCCAAAAATATTGACCAATTGCTGTTTCCTTTTTTGAGGAAACATTGTATACACTTTATAAGAGAATCTGTAGTTATCAATTTACAAAAAGGTTTTGGAAATGGATATACAAGCACAATTTGTCACCATGACGATATTAAATCCAAAATAATGATGGTATTAAAAAATTTAAATTTTTGAATTATTTAAAAACAAAAAAAACATCTCTTTGGTGAACAATCTGATGAGGATGATTTCATTTTACATTTCAACTTTGTGTAAGGTTTTTTTTTATGTCAAGCTGACTGTCGGCACTCCTTGTGGAAAAAAATAGTTTTTCACCATCCTGTAAGAATGATAACCGAGCTATTCGCTCTCTTTTTCAGAATGAAGTTGTCTTAAAGCCTTATGTCTTTATGAATTGGAGTACCTTTGCTAACGGAAAAGGCATAAATCATGAATCTATTGATAATTCTTGCAAAATTCTAAATATAACAATTTAAGTTTACAAGCCAAATTCCTATTTTTAGTCTTTGTTACAAATAGTTTAAACTGTACATAAAAACTATTAAATGCTGTGCCAACAAAAAGGCCATAAAAACTGTAACGGCATGCATTGTGTATGAAAATGAGAATTTGTGTCTTACATATCCCCTTTTCCTTTTCTTTTTATTATTATTATATTTTATTAATTTACATTTTTCTATTTTTCTTTTTCCTTTTCTTATATTTTGCAGTTGCCCCCCTGGCACGTTAGTTTGAATGTATATATTTTGCTGTTTCATATTGTCAGTTTGTGAAATTGTACATTTGTTCAATAAAAAAAGATTTAAAAAAGATTTTGTTTGCCAGATGATGGTCTTTCCTTCAAAATTCTGGATGTAACCTTCAATCTGATATTTGTTTTGGGGATCCTTACAGACTTATCTGCCCATGCTTGGTTGTTTCCTTACCTGAGTATGACGCAAGATATAATTGCCCCCTCATGGGGGCACGCATGACACATCTGACTGGCTACAGATAATTCCCTGTTGAAAAAAGTGCATTTGTGAATCGTGCGACATCATGGGAGTCTCAAAAAACCCACACATAAATGCAGTGAAAACATGCAAATGACAAGCAGTTGGTAAATGCAGGTTCAACAGTCCAACATCTAAATATGTTTTTGATGACATTTTCAAATACTTTTAAATACATGTGAATTTTATTTACATTAATTTAAAACAAGAAATATTTGTGTGTGCATCAGGAATATATTTGTGAATATTCTTTTTGTATTTGTTTACATTTATTTATAATAATAACTAGTTTTGTGTGCATTAGAAATCTTTTTGTGGAGAGTCATTTATATACGAATCACAAAATACATTTGTTAATCCTTCTATATCCATTTGTTAATACTGAGACTGATCTGACCCTATCCTAGCCTTCTGAATCTGGACCAGAGAATCTTACAGGACTCTCCCTCAAATTCTATAATGTGTGGGGTGGTCAGCACACCTCCTCTATCCGTTTGAAAAGCCTCACTGGATAAGGAGGAAGTCAAAGCAAAAGTGGGAATGGAATGGCGTTGTGTTGAAAAGACAACAAACTTAATCTTGAATGATAGAATAACCATTTCATGTTTTTTTCAATTGAGATTCATAAAATTACATTGAGTAAAACAAATAGGGTAGCTATCTCAGTCAACCCGAAATTACATTTGTATTGGTATTTATAATACTGTACCTCATGATTTAGCTCCAATAGTAATTAAAATATAATTCAGTGCCAATGCAGGAAGTAGTATACCCTTTAGCAAAGGTGGAAAGTACAGTAAGGCTATGGCGACCAGGTGGTTGATCAGTGTGTAGCACATCTGTATAGCACATCTGACTTCAGCAGTAAGCCAGGAGTTTTTGACTTGTCACAGAACTGCAATTGACATTTGGCATTTTAGTCAATGTAGCAACAATATTTTTCTAACCTTAAGCACGTTAGTTGCCTAACCTTAACCAAATAAAAATTGTTTATTTGGCATTACCAACATTTTTCCTTTACCTTCCACTTTTACACTTGCACCATCTGCAAGGGAAAAAAGGAAGCCCAAATAGCAAACCCTTTCTGACCCAACAGAGGGAGCTAAAAATCAGGAAGCTATACTAGTCACATTAATACTTTCCTTAAACAAATCATGCACACATATTGTAAAAGGTAATCATTTTAAAACCATTGGAATTGGACATTAAAAAACTGCAAAACAGCATTGTTGTTTGGCAATAGGGTTGTATCGTGGATCCAACCATGTTTTGTGAATGTACACTGGATGTCTTTGTGTTTGTGCACGTGTTCTCATGTCTTATATGTCAGTACTGTTTATCTCTTTCCTTTCTACCCATCAACCAGGTGCTTGGCTGGATTCACTGGGCACCGATGTGAACAAGCTGTGCTTAAGAAAGTCTCAGACCCAAAACGTATGTGATCACAGCTGTAATCAATCCCACATGTCATTGCTGGTGTTTCACCCGTCATGTTTTCTCCAAAAATTGGTGGAGAAATCCATGTTTCCCTTATATTCAGGGATACAAATCTGATGATAAGCTAGGCATTATACCTGCTGTAATTCTGTTTCTGTGAGCTCAAGGGAAGCCCTCTAAATGGGTCTAAAGTCTCAAGCACACTCTCCTGTGAAGTAGTGCACTAAAATTTGCATGTACTTCACATCTCATCACACCCCATCCATGCTGTTCAGGGCAGCAAACTGCCTTCATCTATGGTTGAAGTAGCCTGTCTTGTCTTGTCTGTATGACAAACTATCTACTGCTCTTCCCATTCAGCCCCACCTCATCCCCCTAGAGAACACTCTCATAACAGGTATTCCCTGCATCCCCACGTTTTCTCAATGGTCCAGTACTAGACTGACCACCGTGTGGTTGGTAAAGCAGTGATGATTTTGATGTTTCAAGTCCAAACTCAGTTGTTAAAAAACTACGTCTTACATACCAATCGGTTCTCATTCCTAAATTGTCAAATACTTGCTTGGTCATTTCCCCGTGGCATCAGAGATCGATGTATGGAGCCCCTCTCTAGCGACTGTATGCATTGCACTGGGCATTGAACTTACTCTAATGTTAAGCTTCTCGTGGCATTAGTGAACTGTAAGAGCATGTGACGTAGTATTAAGTGCGTGAGAGTCTGCTTTGGGTTGGCGGGAGTGGTAATGGATGGGTCAAACAAACACAGGACTTACATTCAGGAGACTGGTGTTTGTGTCAAGTGTGACACTGAAAGTAAATACTGACATTTTGTCCCGTGTTGTTAAACACGTGAGTCATTAGTGTCATTAGTCGCGTGAGTAGCTAGTCAAATGAGTTGTCAGTCACTCGGTAGTGACGTGAGCTGCCAGTGAGTCAAATTAACGTAAACCAGGCTCGTTTCCTAAACATAACTAACTGGTTGTTTTGCCTAAACCTAACTTCCTGTGAAGACGGTAGTCTATTTTGAAAGAACACTATGCATGTAATGAGCATATATTGACATGTTGAAAACTAATGCTAGAGGGGTACCTAGTGCGTTGATCTCTGATGCCAAGGGGCACTGGCCAAGCGACGCTATTTGACGAGTTGGGAGTGAGAATGTGTTGTACATACAGAAGAACCAGGGGATCACTGGTTGGGCTGCTGGCACATCATGACTAACAGATTGCCACCCTGTATGACTGCCATGCATCTTGGTCTATTTTGTTATTTGGATGGGGTCATGACACCTCCTATATTGGTTTATATTACAGGCAAGGCTAGACTTGTCCTGAGTGGCCGCATTAGTACATGCAAATTTCAGTCTACTGCTAAGACAGTATTCAAACCTATAAAGAGTTTGATGGAGGGCGTGGGCAAAATAGAACTGTTTATCTATATGAGATAGACACCCTAAACTGGAGATCATAATCCAATGTACTTGTGTATGAAGGTCTGAGATGGTTGATAAACTCACAGACTATGGCTAGACATATTGGTCTAGCTGGCCCTTCCTGCCAACACCAGTGATGACTGTCGTGGGTTTTGCACAGCTCTTGTATAAACTAACTCCTTCTCTCTTGTTGCTTGTTTCTTTTGTTTCCTGCTCAGGTGTCCAAATGAATTTACTGGGGATCGCTGCCAAAACTATGTAATGGCCAGCTTTTACAGTATGTTTATTTCCTATTATATCTGTTCTTGGATTGGAGCATGCTCAATTACCAATTTTTATGCTGTGTTCTGTGATTTATGCAGCCCAAAACATTTTGCATGTTAAAGTTTGTTTCTCTATATTATTTTTATGTTCAAGCTGCATGTGGTATTGTAGAAGTTGTAGACATTGTATGTCCATTTCAAAATACCAGTAAACAAGTTTGTAAATTGTCTGTATGTTTAAATATATACCTGTAGTTATATATAGAAAATACCTGATTTATTTCTATTAGAACACAACCAAACTTGCCTGGGTCCAATCAGCACCAGGGGTGGGACTAACGTCATTGTCAAGCTGTTGTGAAGCATTGTCAGCTGTGTGTAGTAATAATAACAACAATGGAGACCACTACAGACGACACTGACACTGCTATCAAGGCTGTTCTAAATCAATGAAGAGTACCAAGCAGCACTCTGCTTTGATGTCTGGAAACATTTATTATTTACCTCATCATACTGCTACTAGATGACGGGTTGAGACTCTGGCACAGCTTTTTTTATAAGATAAATTAAGATAATCCTTTATTAGTCCCACAGTGGGGAAATTCACAATTTATCTGTGTTGTGTTTGTTTGCGTATCTCAGCCCCTCTTCTTTACTCTTCTCAGGCCTTCCTCATTTGTGTCTGTAACCGTAACGATACTCCAGCTGCCCCCTTTTTTTCAATACATTGTGAATCGTCAACCCTAACAAGTAATCTTAATGAAATATTGAATGGAATTTGACTTAAGATTTGAGTTGGCTTATATCTTTTGCAATTGAACGGTGCTCATGGAATAGACCTGGCTCACTAGCACAAGCACAAATAACACTGCTGGTTTGAATGTTTATGATCAGTTGGATCTAGCTGGCACTTTTAGAGGTGGTGAAGTCAACATTTGTGTGGACAATAAAACACACAATAGTGAGATTTATATCTTATCAAAAATGTTTTCTGTTAGATTCCATTTGATAGGGCAGGTAGACTTTTTTTCTATTACGACTTTATTGTCGTACAATTTTATTCTCAAAATATTACGACTTCCCAGAGAACACAGATATATGGGATATGTTTTGAATGTGAAGAAAGTGTTGAACATGAACAGAAATCCTGTTGAAACACATATGCGCTATTAGAAACCAGAGGATTATAAATTAATGAATGTATCATTAAGGAAACAGGAGCCTCATGCACATTTAAAGAGGTTAAAGACACAAAAAGGAGGGAATAGTAAATCATTGGCTGTGTGTTGACTTGGCAGAGATAACATTGAATGAGAAAAATTTATCTACAGGAGAATAAATATTTGAAAGAAATTAATGAAAATAATGCCTGAGAGCCTTACTGCATTATGTTCCATTATATTTTTATATTTTGAATTTATTGTTACCATAAATTGGTGCAGAAAATGAAGTGTTTGACACTCAAATTGTTTTGTTTTTTTTGGGGGGGGGGGGCTGACCCTCGCTAAATATGTGTCCCCACCAATGTTGAAACCGACCTACACCCTTGCAACAATCAAACCAGTTTTCAGTTGGCATCAGTAGGTCAAATGTATTCTGATGAACAGGTGGGCAAGTAGGCTGAGCAGTGTTCCAACTATGTACAGTTTTTGAGTAATTGTCTCTTTTACATCAGTGAAAGACATTACATTACATTACATTACAGTAATTTTTTTTTAATTTTATGAATGCTAGTTAGAGTCCTGATGGGTAGGTGGCCATTTGCATGGTAGACCCTGCCATCAGTGTATGAATGAGTGTGAATGGGTGAATGATGACATGTAGCGTAAAAGCTTTTGGAGTGGTCGGAAGACTTGCTATACAAGTACAGTCCATTTACCATTTACCAGTCCAACCTATCAGTGAGAGATATAACAGTAGCAATTTAGAACTGCAGGGTTAGACATGCCAATGTGTGCCATTTTAATAAATGTATAAAAACTGCTGCAATTTACCACACGTTGAGTGGTAAAGGAGGAAATGAGGTCAGTTTGTCTTGAACTGTTCAGTCAGATGTAAGTCCCGAAAACAAACAATCACGTGCACACACGAACACACACAAATCATTTTTTAAATATCATTTAATTTTTGGGATTTCAAGGGCAACTTTAACTATAGATGACAAATCAAGCTCTGTATATTGTTAAAGTGGTATTTTAAAGTGACGAAACCAATTGCTTTATTTACATTTTCTGAGAGTTTAGCTGTGGTTTTACTGAAATTGTGCTCAGTTTGATAACTGTCTAACTGACCTCTGTCCAGAGGGCCAGATAGGGCTGTACAGAGTTCAAGTCGAGGGATAGATAGCTGGCGTTTAGGGGCTATATGAGACCTGGCGATGATGAAACTGACATGGATGTGGTCGTGTTTGTCTTTAGTCTAAAGGTATGCAACAGCACTAAAAAACACAAGCTCAGAAGCATCACAGAATAAATGCAGTGGGATTATGAGGGGGCTGCGTCAGAACAGGGAGGCAGATGACAGTGAGGAAAGTGAATGTCACAGAGATTTTGCAGCTCCAACTCCCATGCTTGCCATTTCTCCTGTTTTGATGATGTTATCCAATCCTGCTTCCAAAGATCCTGTACTAGGATCTTTGCACCCGTTGTGAAAGGGGTTAGATAGCTCAGAGAATTATATTGGCTTGCCAGCACCTTGTATATATTTTGTATCAAGGCTGATGGTAAATGATCGATCTGTTCTTTTAATCCAGCATGTCTGTGAAGCAGTTCCATTGTAGGCCCAGTGTTAGCTGTTTGGGTCTCCATTTTTTGAGAGCCACAATTCACTGGTTTTGGACTTTGCATCTAGTGGGAGATGGTTTATTAGAGCTGGATCATTACTAACCCGTTGTCTGATGAAGCAGAGGTCTCATTTTGCCAATGAGGGACTTGGCTCTATGAGAAAAAGGGAAACTTTGGAAGCATTTATCAACATAAAATAAATGTTAGATTGAATAAAGGACCTCCTCAATTCCATCACAAAGATCTTGGACATGTTTGTGAATTGCGTAGGTGGCACAGCATGGGCTACATGTTGTTCCAAATGGCAAGACTTGCCATTCATGAATACTAGGCTCGTGGTTTTCTGCTCATTGGGATTCCTGCACAAGCAGTCTACCTATGTCCTGAAGGACAATGTAGGAAGCTTTTATTAGCAGAGTAGCACAGTGCATAACACCATCTAAGATGGGGATCATTGTCAAGAAGATTATGCAGAGCCACTTTCAGGGGAGCAAAATCATGTGAAGGTCTATAAGCAGAGGCTATGAACAGATCCATAACATTAGGGGTTTGAGAATGTGGGTAAACAGATTGTGGCTAATGGGATGACATGGCTTGCACTGGTGGTAGACTACCTACCAGTGAAAGTTGGCTGTCCAGGACAAGGCATGGATGCTATACAATTAAGGGCTTGGACCGTGGTGCAGGTACATGGTCAATAGAAAGGGAAGGTGTTGTCCATGAATACGGTCTTCCTGTTTCCTGTTTGCTACCTAAGAGCTGTTAAAATTTGACATTTGTATTAGGTTTCTAAGCCACATCTTATGCTACACTTTTACATCCTGATTGCTTATATCTAGATGTTTTAACAGAGTGAAAAATCTTAGTCATCACATGCTCAAATTTGTCAAGTTTTACATCTCCCAGTCCAGTCAGCCCACCAAGGCTAGTGCAATTAAGATTGTTTTCAGCTTCTAACTCTGGATGGATAGACTAATATGTAAATTACTTTTACACAATATCTTAAACACTTTACAATGACGACATCATAAAATATAACAATAGACAGTCAAAACTTCATTGGAAAAGCTCAAGCTTAGTTCAAATGTGAAAATGACATTCGGAACAGTACTTTCAGACTTCATTTCGCTATGTTTTTGAAAAAGACACAATTTGATTGATGGTTAACACATCAAATTTAACAAATATTAGGCTACAGTAAACCACAACCACAATCTGATCCTTTGTAGCCTGGGGAGGAAATCCCCAATCTCATTGTTTAGTGAGTTGTTGAATTAGAAGAAACTTTGTAAACTTTGGTATTGGTAATGGTACCCTCATTTCTTAAACAATACCCAGCCCTAGACAAAAGTGATTGTAGTTACTCTTGGCCAGATTGTACTGTAACGATTCTGTGTTAAACAGAGTACCGGAGACAGACAAGAGGTATGTTCAATAAATTATAGCAACAGATAAACTAATAAAGATCACTGAAAGACTATTAAGCAAGAATGTCTTCAAGTCCAATGTCTCTTGACACCGAGCCAGAACGTTACAGGTGAGTGTCGTTAATCTTTTTCGCAGTGAAGTTGTAGCCTATTTTAACAGACATTTCAAAAAGGAAAAACTGGAATACAGTTACACACCTGACAAATGACAAACACATTCATAAGCTGGAAACAATGCCATTGATTTTTAAAATCTTAATAAAGAGTACTATGTTTGTGTTGGTAATTGTGCATGATCGTCATAGCATGCTAGATTTAGATTGTTGACTGGTGAGTGTATCCTCATCCCACTAACTGATTGTCTGTTAGCATGGTGGTCAAAAAATGCAAGCGCACTGATGGAGGTGCATGCCCTAAGCCACACCATTGCAGTTGTCATGCCTAATAGGTGGATACATAATGTATGATTGTATTCAGTTCATTATAGGTACCTTATTACAGTACAAACATTTGTTAAAAAAGAATAATTTATAGGAGAATACATACTTTCACCAGCATTTTAAAGGTACAGGAAACTCACATTTTCAATTTTGTAATGAACTAGGTATTAAGCATTGAAATAAATGCCACCAATTGCTTTTAACATTCTCATATGGTGCTGTTTTAATTAAAATTGATCAACTTCTGGATCATTTTCTGGGATTTAAAATGGTTTGGCAGTTCATCACAAACCCCAAAAAGGTCCAGGATGTCTCCTTTAATGTGTGATTGACGCTCATCAGTGTTGAGAGAATACCCATGCTTACTTCTCTGAAGTGTAGCCCAGTGAAGTTAATTAATAATTAATTAATTAATTAAAATTAAATGCGAAACATTTTGTAGATTTTTCACCATAGCATTTCCAAAGTTACAGAGAAAAAGTATTATTTGTGTGCAGAGTGAATTACAGTCACAACTGGATACAAAACAAACTGAGCTGACAATTTAGTCCAATTGGAGCTCTGTTGTTGGAAAATGTTAAAGCCTGTCAAAGAGAGCAAATTTTTCCAAACAAAACCCATATAAATTAGCTACCCACACATTTTACTGTAGCTTTGAGCAGACTTGTCCAATAAAAGCTAAGCTTGTTGGCCTTGTTGAACTCATCTTTCTCTCTGCCAGAGTCAGTATGAGAAGGTCAGGGGGGTGGATGGCATGTAGCACTACTGACATTCATGCCAGTGAAACACATTCTCATTCTAACTCGTCACATGTCAGACCCCTTAGCGCACATGAACGCAGTAAACAGTAAACACGTGGTTAAAAAGTCTTGTTTAGGTTTAGGCAAAAAAACATTTTCAGTTTTGGTTTAGGAAAAATATCATGGTTTTGTTTAAAATAAGTAGGTACCTGCGATTACCATCCAATATTGTAGTAAACATGAATTTGAAAAGGCTGTCCAATATCAACTCTTTTGACTGGCAAATAGACAGTGAAATAGAGATCTTGTTTTGTCATTCATTGGGTTGTGGTATATTATTATTATTATATATAGTTGGTGTCATTCCTGAGGTGCAGCATGTTGATAGTAAATCAGTGTTTAGCACACACAATCTCTCTATTTGGTTTGCTGTTTGAGTTCAGCTTGCCAAAAGCTTATCTGGCTCAAACTTACAGTTTATTGCTGTGAGATTCCTGTGTTACCTTTACATTGTGTGCCATGTTTATACCAAAGCAACCTATGCCACGTGGCTTTGTCGTTCCCGATTTTATTAGCATCTAATAGAAATGTGCATATCACACTGGTGTCAGGAAATCTTTCTGAAAAGTCTTTATAAACATTTCTTACATTTTTTGGTGTTGATTGTTTCCTGTACCTTTAGGATAGATTTGAGATACTTAATGTTTATACAAGTCCATATAGAAAGTCTAAAGTGTTTAATGTGTTTATAATAACTGTGTTACCCTTAATCCATCAAGTTAAATCTGACTACATCTCTTTTACCACAAATACTGTGAGAACTATTAATATTATCATCTCATCTGAAAAATCAAACTTTCTTTTTTTTTTGTCACCTTTCTGCACTGACAGAACATCTTGGGATTGAATTTATGGGTATGGATTATTCCTTCCTCCTAGTTTCCTAGTAAGACTGTAAGCTAAAACCCTCTACTAGAGCTAGTTTTCTCCAAGGTGAACGGATCATACAGCACAAATAACATACAACATTGAATACATATTTTAGCAATCAAAATGAACAACAACATATCAACAATATTCAAGACAAAGCACTGTGTTGCAGCTACAATATATCATTTTGACGTCAAATGTCACACGTGTTTTGATTCTGGTTAAGAGTCCAAATGCTGCTGATTTATTTGAGTACATAATGAAAGCCAAAGAGGCTGTATATTTCTAATGCTGTATGTTCACACCCCTTCAGCTATCCATTCCTGCATCTTCTGTTGCCACCAGTGTTCAGCATGAGACAATAGAGCAGCATCACTGTCCTCCTTACTTTACCCATCTCCTTCCATCTGCCTTCCTGTTTCCACAACATGGTCTCACTCCCAACTCGTCAAATAATGATGCCTGATCAGTGCCCCTCGGGGTCAAGGTACAGAGGCACGCTTCTGTATGTGACGCAAAAGGCTTTTAACTAACTCCAAAGTAAACTATCCCACGATATAATGAGATGCTCAGAGCAACTGACACAGTATAAAGTGCGCGATAAACTGCTAATGGAGCGGCTGTGGCTCAGAGGTATAGTGGGTCATCTTTGAATTGGAAGATTGGCGCTTCAATCCCCAGTTCCTTCGGTCCGCATGTCAAAATGTCCTTGGGCAAGGCACTAAACAATAGTGGTGTAGCGGATCACGGATCGATCCGTGATCAGTTCGGATCACCCCTCACGGTTCGGATCACCCCTCACGGTTCGGATCACCCCTCACGGTTCGGCACACATGTACAGTTTAATCATCATAGTGTGTAATAAAGTTACTTTACTGCTGCTGTTGCTTTTAAAGTATTTTTTTAAATATCAATGCAAAGTTGCAGTGAACAGATATAAAGCAGCAGTGTGTTCACGTGAATGGAGCAGGTTACAAGCATTTAACAGTGAAAGGCATGGCAAGCGGAGGAACTTCAGAAGCCACCGGTGTAATTTAAGTTTGGGAGCATTTTGGCTTCCCTGTAACTTATAATGACGGGATAAGGGTGGTGGACAAAACCGTTACGGTATGTATGCATTCTTAAAGAGAAAGACACATGACAACGGCAACACATCGGGCATGTCCACACATTTGAAGTGCCACCACCCCGGTCTGTCAGCGACGGGGACCAAGCCACAACAACAACGACAAGGTATCATCGCGGAATTTAAGAAACCGCTTGTGGCAGAATCAGACTAAAGCTATTACAACATCTATTGGGGTCTTTATTGCTCCACACATGAGGCCATTCTCTGTTGTGGAAAACAAAGGATTTCAAAATATGGTTAAAGTGCTTGAGCCACACTACAAAATCCCCTCATGCACCCACTTCAGTATGAAGATCGTTCCAGGCCTCTATATAAAGGAAAATACTGTGACAGCTCACTTCATCACGGCAGAGTGGAGATTTAAAGTCCAGTGCTGCAGACACCTCTGTGACCCCTTTGTGAGAGTCACACAGACACACATCTGACACTACCCTTTCCCCACACAATGTAGATATTCTCATCTTTCTGAAAATAAATATCTTACATTTTTTTCATGTAAGACTATAACCCAAAAGTTATTTGCTTTCAGTGTTCTTAAAGTTATTTTAATTAATAAATGGAAGGCAAATGATCCGATCCGTGACTCAAAAATCTGATACGTGACTCAAAAACCGCGGTACGATCCGAACCGTGAGTTTTGTGATCCGTTGCACCCCTACAAAACAACAAATGGGTAAAGAAGTTTTTGAGTCCTGATCGGCAGGTGGCGCTTTGCATGGCAGCCTCTACCATCAGTTTATTAATGAGTGTGTTTGGGTGAATGTTGACATGTAGTGTACAGCGCTTTTAGTGGTCAGAAGACTAGAAAGGCGTTATACAAATGCAAGTTAATTTACCATTTAGGGTGGGGTGGTAGTGTCCTGTGTGAAACAAAAAAAATCGAAGTAGATTTATTTTGTCACGTCATTCATTTGACTCGTTAGTCATTCGTTAGTCACGTTGTTAATAGTTGATAGTCACGTGACTCAGAGCACTAGTCACAGGAGTCCTTAGTCAAAATAACGTCAACCAAGATCTTTTCCTAACTTAATGGTTATGTTTCCTAAACCTTTCTTTCTGTGAAGTTCATTTTGAAAGATATTATGCATTTAACGAGCGTTTATTGACATGCCGTCCCTGACACTTTCAAAACAGAAGCAAGAGGGTTACCTAGAGCATTATTTGAGGAATTGGGAATGAGAACGTGGTGGTTCCCACTTTTATCAAATGTACATTTCCAACTGTTAAATGGTATACTCACTCTTACTTATAGCATCTTTCTAGTTTCTGCCTCTTTTCGTCACAGGGTCATGTTACATCTGGTAAATTGTGTAAAAACGCACTAAAGTGTGTAATATCAACCTGCCTAAAGAAAGCAAATGTCAATTAATAAATCAGTTACATTTACAAATGTTGATATTAATCAATATATCAATATTTTTTTATCTTCCAATAAGACCATTTAATTCAAGTGGAATGCAATATATTCTTAAATGATGCTAACACCTGGACAGTTGACTGATTTAAAAAGTACTGCATAGAGCCTCTTCATCATGGCTGACCAGACTAATTAACCAACACATTCATCAAACCGGTTTAGGCTTAAGCACAAATTTAAGGAATCCTCTTTTCAACTGCTTTATGAAACACTAATCTCATAAATAAACTGTTTATCTGATTGCACTTTGGTAAATTGCATGCAGCTGTGAAAAGAAAATTAAGCCACACTCCTAATATTTCCCACTTTACAGATGATTTATGTTGGTGTGTTAAATCTTAATAAATGTATCAAAAGATATAGGGATTCATCATAATTACTGGCCTATATGATACAGTTAGCTTCTGTTCCTCTGTTTTATTTTGAAAATACCTCTTCGTATGCAATATGCAAGTGCACTTTTTATGAGCAGTGTGTTTGTCACTTTAAAAAAAATGTAAACGTATTTGCAAAAATGAAAACGTTTATTTGAGCCTCTGATTCGACAACAGAGTAAAGAAAAACATATTTTACAGAAAAATGCTGGTATGGGATTCAAGCTCAGTTCTACTTAGACAGCATTGATGACTAATGAAGGACAATTCCAGAAATTAAGAAAAGTGAAGCGAAACAGACTCATGGATGTGAGTTCCCCTTGGAGAGATCATGTGATATTAAAGTGTTTAACATTATAATTAGCACTATCCCTGAAGAGATGAGGTGTTTAGGACAATAAAGAGAAGCTGGTATCATGGTTGAGCGCTAGATTTTTGTGTAATGCATGTTAGAGTCATTTGTCTTTGATTGCTGACTGGAGCCCTATAGATACAGGATTCATGAAGCCAATACCAGTGTCAATATTTAAGAGTTATTAAAAAATTATGTAACAATGATACATCGCCTGATGATCTTTTTTAAACATAAAGACAAACTTAAACAAATATTTCCCCCAAAATTAGTTTTTTTAATAATTGTGACTATCGTGTTAAAGAGAGACACTGTTTCTAAATGACCTCAAAGATATCATAGACATTTCTGTGCTGACTGTTACTTGACTACACTGATACAGATGCACCTGCATAAGCTTAAACAGGGCAATGTATTGGTTGGACTGTCATTGCTGAGGGCCACTGTGTCTCCCAGTTCAGTGCATTAGATTCCAATCATGTCTATAGTAGAAAATTACTTCTAATAGAAGGAAGCATTTGGACTTTTCATTGCTGTAAATGTAAAAAACCTCCTTGCAGAGCATTTTCTTATTGTTTGGGTTTATGGCTGGAATAGTCTTAATGTATGTGTCTATCTGTGTGTATTGTACTCCTGAAGTTTTAAGATTGTACTGTCCTCTTTTTCAGAAGCTGAGGAGCTGTATCAGAAACGCATTTTAACAATAACAGGAATCTGCATTGCACTCCTAGTCGTTGGAATCATGTGTGTGGTTGCCTACTGCAAAACAAAGTAATTCATGTCACATTTTCATATTTCATTAATGACTTAAAGGTACACTCCACCATTTTCTTTTAGTACCAAAAAGTTCCTCAAGTCCCCAAATCTCCTTTCAAAAAGTAAATGAATTGTCTGCAAACATTTCTAATAAGTGTTAGAGATATGGAGAATGTTCCATGTGAGTCAGGAGAGAAATAGCAAAAGACCTGAACCTTTAACTTGAACTTGAACTGAGAGGCCCAAGAGGAAGACAGTGAAGCCAGAACTGGGGTTGATTGACTGACTGAGTGATTGACTGAGTGACTGAGTGAGTGACTGAGTGAGTGAGTGAGTGAGCGAGTGAGTGAGTGAGTGAGTGAGTGAGTGAGTGAGTGAGTGACTGAGTGACTGCACTTAGAGCGCCTCAAATATGAGGAAATAAAAAAATAAACTAAAAACGTCAGAACACAAAATTTCCATTACAAAAAGGTCTTATTATGATGTCTACACTGATCTTTGTCTTAGTTAGTCCTCATGCTAGGACTTCTTGGCTTAAACTGTAATACAAGACATTACAATAGTCAAGATTTATTAAAAAAAAGATCCAGACATTTTTGGAAACCAACTTTGAGTTGATAGCCAGGTATAGAGTGAAATTACTCTCAAAATGGTCACAAATGTGTATTACATGATTTACAAATGAAAAGTAAGATTTACAAATGTAACGATGTAACGATTGTTGTGTAATTTTGGCTACTTGCGCATGCATGTTACAATTTACACACAAATACCAAGCAATATGAACATTTGTAAAACTATTTTACACATAACAATGTAAATTAATATTAATATTTTATGTTCACATTTTTATCTTCCACTTCAGAGATATGATCATGTTCTCCTAAGCTTCCTTTGTATACAAATTCCTGTGTAAAAAAATATCCGTGACATTCTATTGTATTCATTTATAGACTAAGATTCTGATTAGTGCATTTCTAAAACTTTCACATGTGCTCAAATTGCTTAGTACTTTTGTGTAGATTGTAACATGCATTTGTGAGTACCCAAAATTAAACACAAATCGCTGAACACATTTGTAAATCATATTTTTTGTTTGTAGATTATGTAAACCACCTTTTGTGACCATTTCGAGACTAATTTAACTCCAAAGCCAAGTGGCCGAATATAACAATTAAAATGTTTGATTGGGGTAGGGGGTTGTGATCTACCTGCAGACAACTATGTAAAGTAATCCGATTAGAACGTTTCCAGGGTTTCACAGATAGAAAAGAGATACAGCCAAACCAAATGAGGTGAGACGTTTGAGGATTTTGTGGTACTATTGGAGGCAATAAAAACAATTTGAAGTGTATTTTGTACTGACCTCAATGTGTAAAAATCAATTACCATTACTACAGTCAAGCCATAAAAACATTAGATGAAATTGTGGTAAATGTATCTCTTTAACTACATTTGGAACTTTCCCGTTTCCTGTTTCTTCACAAACAGGAAGCAGAGGAAAAAGCTCCATGACCATCTGAGGCAGAGCCTGAGGAATAAGAGGACCAACAATACCAATACTGATATTGGCCCCAACCTGGCAAACTCAGCTAGAGGACGTCAGGTTTCTAACTTGCCTCTTCAAGATTTGCAGCTCATCGATGTATGTTGTTACTTGTTGCTATTAAATAAAAGGTGTCAAAACCTGTTAAATTTGTACACGTAAATCAATTGTCAATGTGTTTAATGTTCCTTTTTTATAGCATTGTAAAGGGACAACTATGCAGCATGCAGCTGAGGGGGACACAGAAACAAACTTCTCCACAAGCAAAAAGGCTTTATTGGTGCATGAACCTACCACATTCACCGACATCTCTAGCACGAGGTAAGGAATAACTTAAAACATGTTTTGTCAGTTTGGTAAATTTGGTTTGGTTTTAAGCAGATGCACCACATTTCAGATCACAGGTTTGGTGGTGAGAACCAACCCGTTCTCAGTCCCAATTCATCAAACACCGACACTTGATCAGAGCCCCTCAGCAGTCATCTGATGCCGGGTTGGTATAATGACATAAGGGTTACACGCAACACACATACTAAGTGTAAAAAAAGTGTGGCGTCACTTACTTGAGAATCTGTATGTCCTATATGTCCTGAATATACTATGATGTGTGTATATGTCATATATATACATATATGTATATAAAGCTAAATAATGCTTGTTACATCCGCCGTGGTGTCTATAGCCTTTGTTTATTGTCATTGTTTTAGTATAATTGTCTGAGTTGTGTCCTCTTTACTGGATAGCTATGGCTATACTGAGGGAGAGGGTTATATAGTCATAACTGATTATCAGTTTTTTGTTCGGGCTACAAATGTCCATCTGTAGAAGAATTTGCTTGTGGTGCGGTTCAAAACCAGGGACGCTGCAATGTTGTTCCATTGTATACGTTGACACTATAATGGCCTTTATTTTCTAGCCTAAAGGTGGTCTTTGATTTAATAGTTTTATCATATCACATCACATGAATTAACCCTCCTTATTACAGTACTCTTAGCATAGACCAGCAGGCTGCCTAACTGTTTAATCTCAATAGCAGCAAGTTTAATGCACTACACACAACACGCTGTGAATGGATATTGTAGAGAAGATGGACAGAATATTTTAGGAAACCATGAAAGTTATATTTCCTTATTGCAATAAAACTACACAACATAAAACAAAAATAACCAAAAAATTGCTTTCCTAAATTTCATGCAAGCCTAAAATATGCACTGTACAATGAAGAAAGAATAGCCCAAATTAGAATTAAATTAAATAAAATTAAATTAATTAAATATTGAGTCATACAAATTTGTCAGGTTAGTGATACGGTAATGCCTCACACTTAGGCCTTTTCTGCACCATAAGTACAGATATGAGATTATGATATGGGTGAGATAGTGGGATGATGAACAGTCAAAAACTTTACAGATAATCAGGAACCTTGATTATATAAGAACATGGATATTGAAAACACTGATTGCCAAGTCAGTGGCATACTAGTAGGAATATGTTCATTTTACCGAGCCACAACAATAGCATTTCAATGCTTTCATTGTCTGGAATGTAAGGGGAAGCAGCAATTTTGCCTTAACTGAAGAAATTACATGGAACCAGTTTCAGCCTCCGGATGTGCAAGTTGTGGATCTTAGTCCCGTCACAGCAAAACTCAAATGAGACATTTCCTGGAAATAAACTGATAGCTGCTAACATAAAAAAATCTAACATGCTCTATCGCCCCAAAAAGCACACAATTGTCTGCATTTCACCAGAATGTCTGTACCTGAAATCCCATCCGCTGGGTGTTTGCTGTGCCTCCTGTGCACCAAGTAATCCATAACTGTATAATTCAACATTATTACAATTAGTATAATTTAACAGAAAAACTATGCTGTCTCATCCATCACTAAAGAAAAATAAACTACTTTCTTAAATTTTGGCAGGCTCAATACTAATTGGCTATACATATTCTTGCAGATTTGAAAAGAGTTCCAGTAGGTGATTATATAATTAACTGCTGTATCAGTAAATAGGACTTTGAATTAATGCAGACTGTGAGAACACTGACATGAAATACACTGAAAGACTCAGGTACACAAATTTGACCCGCAATATAATTATGTCACGGTCTAGAGGCCTGTCTGAAATCTGTCTCCATCTAAACGACCCCCTCCCTGTCTCTGCAGCTGGACTAATGACTGGAGCAACAGTCTTCTGTCTGACACTGAGTCTGTCTCGGTGATGTCATTGCCGGAGAATAGCCAACGTGCCACACAGGGCAGCCGAGGTCGTCTGAATGCCACTGGTGGCAGCAGAGACTTAAGTGCTCATTCAAAGAAGTGCTGAGACACACCTACCTCCAACAGGGACTTGCATTAAAGTACAAGGTAATTGGTTGATAAATTTTAACTTTGCGTCACAAATAGAAAACCAAAAGGCTCAGGAAACTGACAACAATGCAACAAAGACTCTCAGTAAGTACATAATTAGCAATTAGAATTTGATCTAAAAACATGTAGGCTGGATATTTATGTATAATATGCCACTGTCTCTCACAATATACTGTCCACCAAAATGCTACACTATTGGGGAAAACATGTTATGAGGAATAAATAAATGAATAAATAATTAGATATGTTGTTAATAAGTAATGCGTAGAGCAAATTTGAATTTCATGAATACTCTTCAGAAAACACATCTAACAACCTGATCTCCTCCTTCAGACATTTGTGTTTATAACTTAACACAGTGGTTTCTGAATTATAGTTAACGACAATAAATCATCCACACATCCATAATAGACCCAGTAGGGTGGTATATGATTTTAATGTGGTTATCAACAATACCGACTAAGCACTTGCTAATGGCCCAAATACAAAGACATCATTGATCTCCGTTACGATAAATCACACAATACTGTCCAATCTCAACATTTACAGTCTTCAAATATAGTCTAATATTATATGAATGACTGGGGCCTCTGCAATGGTAATTACCTTACATATTTGTCCACACGTCTACTCTATTGCTATCAGTGATCATGTTCCAGTATAGTTTACAATGAATGAAGTTAACTTATTAAGTTATGTTTGGGAACTAGGCCACGCCTCAACCACACCTCTAATCACCTGTCAACCTTACTTAACCTGGTCAACTTATCCTGTACTGTTTGTCTCAGTTTTCTCTACATCACACCATGCTTCATACTCGTGCATCCATCAATCTAAAAGTAAGACATACACTAGCTTTGATTATTTTAAACATCCACATCTACAACATTAAACATTGAACACCATGGATCCAAAGACAATTATCTATCCGAAAGTATCGCAGAGTGCATTTCCACCTGTGCCTATACTCTCAGTGTGTCTTACATTTTTCAAGTTACTTTTTGTCCCTGTGTTCACTGACTTCACAATATGCCCTAGTCTTTCACCCACCACCTCTTCCCCTACCCTTCCTTCAACCGTACACAGCAAAAGGCTTCTGCTCCTACAAATTTGTCTCTTGACAGCAATCCAAAAGCCCCACCTAGCCACCAAAGGGGCCCCACCACTGGCTAACTAAATTGGTTCTCTGCTTCCTCCTAAATTCATTCTATTTGTATTGAATACTATATTATACTGAAGAACCTGGAATGTGAGAGTGCCTTTCTCTCACATTCCGGGTTCTCCAGGAATGTTCTCCAACACTTTTGTCTTTGTCCCAAGACAAAAGTGTTGCCAAAGTGATAACGTTCCAGGATTAGGTGGAGAGTTAGGATACAGAGTGAGAGTTTAAGTTGCTCACCGCAAGCAGAATCTGCTGCTAGCTAGCACCAGCTGCTAGCTAGCACCAGCTTGTTTTTAGCCAGAGTAGCTATCTGGATAAAGGGCTACTGCTTCAACAAAAACATCCTCTATGTGGACAACTTCACCACCTTCTACAACAGAACAGATCTCTTCAAACATGATTTCCTCCATCCAAGTCATGAATGATCTTGATCGTCTCCTTTCTGTGAACATAGAACTCACACTAAAGGCCTGTAAACCTTTCACCAGGAATAAGCAAGCTGTCTGTACATGCTAATACTGACATTCTTAAACTTGTACTTCTTACAGTTAGATCTCTAGCTAAAAAGACTTTTGTTGTTAATGACATTGACATGTCCAGGGTGTACCATGCCTTCAGCATATGTCCGCTGGAATTGGCTCTTCAAAGGTGAACTATGTCCTGCAAGTCCACAGGGGCTGGCTGGAGATTGCAGCAAAATAGAGAATGCATTATTGGCTTTGTCTGTGAGCTGGCTTCAATAGAAGTACATTTTGAATGGATTGTAAATTGGTATCATGGAAATGTAATGTGACTGTACCTTAACAATGTTGTTGAAAGTATATTCCCCTAAAAAAAAAAATTGTTTTAGTTTTTTTTTCAATTTTAATTGCATGGGATGCACACTATGGTCTTATTGTCTTGTCTGTGTTTCCAGAGTTGATATAAAAACAAAGAAAAACATATTTAATTGTGCTTTCTTTGTTAGCTAGGTTAGTTACGTGACGACATAGGTCAGAAGGTCACAGACGGGCACACCCGCAGCAAATAGGTAGCTAACATTAGCACTGATTCACTCAGTAACGTTAGCACTGATTTTGAAACGCAAATTCAAAAGCGATGCCCAAAAGCGGCATTCAAAACAGAAAATTGCTGAATTGAATGCCAAACTTTCAAAAATTTAGAGTTTTGATATCTTGCCCATATAGGGGGGGGGGGCTCTCAGGGTTATTTTGCGGGGGGGGCCTCACGTGTTTCCGTTACGGTACTGGTGCATTTAAGGTCAAGTTGTGGAGTGAAAAATTGTTGGTTATGATGGAGCTACTGGAGAGTGCTTAAGTGGTTAAAAAATGTATTTTTATCTGATGGGCCACTATGTCAGGAATACGATGAATCCATATTTTAGGAGACAACAACAACAACTGTGATTGGGGTTTCTGATTGCATTGGAGATTGTTGTGGCATCAAGACAACATAAAGCAATTTTGAAATGCCTTAGTAATTGTCTTGTTTTCCTGAAGACACATCTAGCAAAGTCATTTCCACTTCACACCCTCTCCTCAACGTGGTGACACTGTTCTCTATCACAACAAGTAAATAAATGTTAACACTGTATTTTCATGTGAATGAAAATTGTAATGAATGATAATAGAAATTAAAGCATGTAATCACCAGCTAACAGATGATTCATCTGTCTATCATTGTGGTGATGTCAACTAGTGAAATCAGATGTTAAATCAAAACCTACACAGTAGGAGTCCAGTCAACCCCTCACATCAAGTATAAATTAAGTTTTAGGTGAAATGAATTACTCTAAATTGCCCATAAATTTGAAAGTTTGGGACTGTCAATTTCAAGAATAACTTTTTTTTCGCTTCTGCAATAAGGACTCTGGTTCCTAATTCTTGAAAGAAGATAAAATTGTCCCTATATCTATGCATAATATGCTCATAAACATGCATCTTTCTCTGTCCAACGAGAAATACTGTGGTTATATATTTGTGTGATTAGTTATATTGATGTCATTGAGGTAAAAAAATCTATGTGTGATAGACTGGAAAACTTTTCAAGTTGTTGTCTTAACCCAACATATGCAATAATAGTTTCCCAAGACCCCTGACCTTCAACACAGGTATGTCGGTCAGAAAATGAATTGATGGACTTATTGTCCACAGCCTTGCTGGGCCTTTAATATTTTTTTCCGAGCAGTATCATTGGCAATTCAACTCTCAATATATTTGAACCTGTATTTTATTGTGTATCAGACTATTATGTTTAATAACTCAGACAACGATGTTTACTTTTACAAATTTCAAATGTGGTACACAAACATTGACGTGCGCATTTTTCTAGTAAATGTGTAAAAAAATGTGTTGTAATTGTACTTCTGTTGTAGGTGTGTACCTGCCATGACAACCCAGACTCAGCTGTCTCTCGTGTCCCAGACCTCTCCTGCAACTCCAGGGTCTCCTCCATCAGAGATGTCGGCCCCCTTGTCCAGCCTGGCAATCTCTGTCCCTTCTTTGGCTTTAAGCCCCTCTGGTGAGGAGGAGCTCCCCCTGCTGTTGTCAAACACACGTCAGCCATGCAAGGCTTTGAGCCGAGATGAACAGAAGAGGACATCTGCTCACTACAACCATGGCCATGTGGCACATAGCTTACCACCTAGCCCACTGTTTATTATGGAGAATGGTTACTACATAGGTGACCAGGACAACACAGCTGGCAACCATATGTTCTCAGCATTACCTGAGAAGCTACTAAATACAAACAACAACATCAACAGCTGCAGCACCAAAAGAGTAACCAATGGCCACGTGCAGCAGAATGTGGAGTCCAGTGGCGATAACATGCTAGTGAGGGAAAAAGAAGAGCGTCAGGGGGAATGCACATCCTTCCTTACTACTGATAGCACTACAACCCTGCTGCTCAGGGCTATGGACAGCAGCAGCAGGACTAACCCAGCATCACCAACTAATGACGTGCCAGACAAGTCATCCAGTTCCACCACCAAACAAAATCCAGTTGCTGTGTAAAATCAAAAGAAATTGCTGAGAATCCTTTATGTTGAGGGGAAAAAAATAGTCACTATTAAACCTTTATTTTCTATAAACTATTTGCTTTGTAAAGACTTTTAAAGATAAATGAAAATGAAACTTTTATTTTAGTGATGTAGTAAATAAAGAGTTTTATAAAAAGAAATGTACAAATGTGTTCATGTCTTGTAGGTAAAGTGCCATACACTAGTATGTAGCAACGGATGACAGTATATTTCTGTGCAGAAAAATATCAATGGTGCCTTTCTATTTAGTGTGCTTAAGGGAACTGCAACATTGCATACTGGGACATATATTCACCATCTTAACAATCCAAAATAACTTGCTGCCTGCTTTTGATGTCCTGCAGTTGGAAGTGCCCGCTGACACAACAGTTTGTTATTATACTCATACAAGGTGCATGCTACGTCCTTGAATGCTGTCATGGAATGCACAGTTCATGTGTTTTCCTCTCCGACCATTTGACCTGATACTAAACTCCAACACCTGGACTGATGTTTATGAATAAATGATCAATCAGCTCATAACTTGCATTTTATGAGATATGGAAAAGATGGTTCAAATCATAATGGTTTTATTGATCATCGTCTTATCCGCAATATTGCTGGTGAACGATTCTCATAACTAATAGATAAAGATGCCATTACTAAAAACTGGCTCTGTAGTGTTACTAATACTGTCACTTATATGCTTAACATAATCCTGTAGATATTTCATTTAATTAAATTCTATATTGTGATTTGATTTACACATTTCAAGTTTACTATTAATATGTTAAACGGGTGCTGCACTGGTGTAGTATTGCACTTACATAATGTTTAGGTACTGACAAAGGATAGATAAATAAATAATAAAAGTACAGAAAGATGGTTATTGAGACATCAGAGGCCTAATATCCTAACTTACGCAAAATGCTGGATCCTACATTTCCCATAACGCTTGAATGTCTTTCTATGCTGGCATGTATCCACATCTTCACAGTGCAAACTGACTCAGATAAGGTGGTGCCATCAAAGAAAATGACTAGCATGAAGACCAGCAATGCTCTTTTTCTTCAAGAGAACACTCCAATTACTTGTGTCCTCCATCACCAGTATGATATTGCTGATGGCATCTTTAAATGCAAGAATATATAGTGTGTACTGAATGGAAAACTGAATATATGGCTCATTTTGTCCTTTGCATTTTGGGGATTCAAAAAATTGCTAAATATATACATGATGTTTAACTGCTGCAATTTGTTCAGCCTTATCTCTGGTATGATAAACATGTATTTTTTTGAAAAATTTTACAATTTTGAAGAAAATAAATGCATACATACATGTATGCATTTATTTTTTCAACTACCCCAACTTGTGTTAACATATGCAGTCTCATTGTATGTGTGATTTAGAAAAAGGTTTTATAATGTCTTCTAACATGAGCATATTTTATGAAAATCTGCCAAAGATTGTCACCACTTCTAGACTTTAGAAGAAAAAAATTACCATTATTAGGCTCTGTAATCAACCATAGTTTCTTAAAATGTATGTATGTAGACTCAGGAGTCAGCCTACTATATGAGTAAGTACTATGACGTAGATGTGCTGCTCCATGACTAGTGTTTTAATGGTGGCCATACTTCTGTGTAATATGTTATTTTAAGATTATTTATCCTTCATTTAGTCAGTTTTGCTCATTACAAGCATCGATTGCAGATTTTAGTGTATACATTTATATTTTAACAAAGATTAGTTTAAGATGTAAAATATATAGCCATCTGTCACATGGTTATTAGAACAGAATAGAAATGATCTACTTGCATATTTTGTCACTTGTATGCTCAACAATAACTCACAATGCATTGCTTTTAGGTGTAGGAGTGTCTTCAAATTATGTAAATACACAATGAAAACCTTCAGCCCTGTTGATTCTTATTAAATATTAAATCATTTTTGTGTTTTGTCTCAAAGTGTCAACATATTTAAGGTTCTCTGCTTTACCACTGAAGAATGCAATGAAAATGATTCCTAGGGTTAGGAATAAAGGAACAATGGTTGGGATTATTCATTCTGGATGGTGCAACAGTGTGGGGTCTCTAGGCAGGCAATGGCCATGTAGACCCAGGTATAGTCCAGACACGGGCTTGTTAGCATTTTAGGGGATTGAATTCTGGCACCATGAAACTGACTCTGAACATGGGAATGAAACAGCCACCACCTGTCACGAATCTAACTCAAAATGGGGCTTCCTTTTTCCAAATTATCAGATTTTGAAGTCTCCACAAGCACAACCATAACAATGATCCATCCATACAAAATAATAACTCTATCCCAGCCGGGATTGAAGTGGTTAAAACAATTTGACTCTAATATCTTCCTCTCATTGGTAAAAACCTCGCCCTGAAGACACAAGGCCTCCGAACTGTAAGTTCCTTAATGGTTTTAAACTGGTCACTGACATTTCTTTGTTCCTTTTATTCACAGAAAATGATTGCACAACAAACTTGCCCTTATCTCCCTCTTATTTCTCCCGTGTTTTTTTAACTTCTCCAGCTCCACCTACAAATCCACCTACAAACAAAAACCTATTTTAATATACTCCAGGCCATCCATCATTCAGAAAACACATATCTACAGGGCATGATGAGAAAAGTTAACCGACTCACATCCTTCAACAAACCCACTCCACCCAAAGAAATAACATGGCAAAAGGTGAAACACAACACCGACACATGGATGCACACAAACATGATCATCCTTAGGGAATACTATGACACAGTAATTGCTGTGTGGCTGGAGACCATCCCTCCATTCAATCAAACCGCATTTGAGGCGGTCCAGTGGGGGAGGGCGAGATACAGGAGAAAACTCACTTCCTCCATTGCTCCCCCTTCTTGACTCTCTCCCTGGATTTTCCCTCACTCCCTTTCCCTCACTTCCCCAACCAACTAACCCTCCTCAATCTTCCTCCCCTAATCCTCTTACCACCTCACCTTGTCCCTCCTTCCCCCGACCCCCACGCCTCTCCTACCTCCCGACCTCCTTCCCTTCATCCCTTTCCTACTCCATCCACACAACCCACCCAGACCTCTGCACCCCCGGTGATGACGTGGGAGAGTCTGATTCAGTGACTCTGCCCCCGATCCAGCTACCCAAACGAAACAGGTAAAGTGCTGAACTGAATTGAACCGTCTGCTACGTGCTGGGTCCCCAGTCGGCCCCCCTGCGTCCCCCTGTGTCCCCCTGCGTCCCCCTCCTCTTCACAGACAAACAGAACACACACAGAGCATACACACTCACTTAGCAATGACGCTCTTCCAATAACACCATTTCATCCTCTCCATCTGCAGATACACCACACCAACAACAGAGGGTGCCAGAGCTGCCTGCTGCTGACACAAAAACGATCATGGAGATGGATAATAAAACCATGATGATGAAGGGAGAAATGAAAAGCAACAAGCTGACTTACCCCCTAGCATCTGAGTTATCCAGGTCAAACTCCATCAGGGGCTATGCGGTACCACCTGCCTTCCAAGGGTGCCCTGGAACCTCTGGCGTACCAGCCAAATCACCGTCCCGAACGCAACAATTTACATACCAATTATAAACTTTTCGAACAAAGTGGACCAGAGGAAACAAACTCAACACCACCATTGCAGCCAAATAAAGCTCTAGCCTACGTTCAGTCAGGAAGACTATACTCTTAGTTTATTTCTCATACATCTGCCATTCACTCCTTACACATGCTCACTCATAAATTCCTTGCTGTCATTGCTCAAGGCTGTCAATCACGATATTAGTTGTTTAGATTAGCTGGCTTCCTCTATCCAGTAGCACATCAAAACAATTACATTGTTAGCCTATCATCTTGCTGCTGCCTCTTTTTAAATATGATTGTCTCTCTACCTTCAGTACGTTCATGCTGCTGTTACTTTCACTCTCACTATCAGCCCAGTTACTGTGTGTTTTTATTACAAACCGCCACGTCCAGTTCCTCAGCAGAGAAGAAAACATCTTCCTCTCGTTTCCCTACCTGGGAATCTCACCAAAAAGGTTCAGCAAACCATCCATGCACGCCTCAGGGCCAAAAATCCTTAAGTGTCTGCCTCACCGGTGTTCCTAGGCGCCAGCTCCTCGCATTCATTCCACTTTAAGTCGCTCAATAAGGTAAAGACATTAATCAGTGTGTTGCACGCAAAGCATCTTCTCAATGAGATAAATATGGTAAGAATGCTTTGTTAGTAGTTCTAGGTGCTGTCCAAACCGTAACAGTGTTTCATTCTCTTGGCGGAGCAATGCAACAATGTAATGGAACAACGGAACAATGTAATGGAACAACGGAACTGAACAACAGAACAATACAATGGAACAACAGAACTATGTAATGGAACAACAGAACCATGTAATGGAACAACAGAACAATGCAACAGAACAATGTAATGGAACAACTGAACAATGAAATGGAACAACGGAACAATGTAATGGAGCAAAGGAACAATGTAATGGAACAACAGAACAATGTAATGGAACAACGAAACAGAACAACAGAACAATATAATGGAACAACAGAACTATGTAATGGAACAACAGAACCATGTAATGGAACAACAGAACAATGTAACAGAACAACGGAACAATGTAATGGAACAACTGAACAATGTAATGGAGCAAAGGAACAATGTAATGGAACAACAGAACAATGTAATGGAGCAAAGGAACAATGTAATGGAACAACAGAACAATGTAATGGAACAACAGAACCATGTAATGGAACAACAGAACAATGTAATGGAACAATGTAATGGAACAACTGAAGAATGAAATGGAACAATGGAACAATGTAATGGAGCAAAGGAACAATGTAATGGAACAACAGAACAATATAATGGAACAACAGAACCATGTAATGGAACAACAGAACAATGTAATGGAACAATGTAATGGAACAACTGAAGAATGAAATGGAACAACGGAACAATGTAATGGAGCAAAGGAACAATGTAATGGAACAACAGAACAATATAATGGAACAACAGAACTATGTAATGGAACAACATAACCATGTAATGGAACAACAGAACAATGTAACAGAACAACGGAACAATGTAATGGAACAACTGAACAATGTAATGGAGCAAAGGAACAATGTAATGGAACAACAGAACAATGTAATGGAACAACGGAACAGAACAACAGAACAATATAATGGAACAACATAATTATGTAATGGAACAAAAGTACCATGTAATGGAACAACGGAACAATGTAATGGAACAACAGAACAATGTAATGGCACAATCGAACAATGTAATGGAACAACAGAACAATGTAATGGAACAACAGAACAACGGAACAATGAAACGGAACAGAACAATATAATGGAACAACGGAACAGAACAACAGAACAATGTAATAAAATAACGGAACAATGTAATGGAACAGAACACTGTAATGGAAATACAGAACAATGTAATGGAACAACAGAACAATGAAACGGAACAACAGAACGATGTAATGCAACGGAACGCCACAACAGAACAATGTAATGGAACAACGGAACAACGAAACGGAACCACAGAACAAGGCAATGGAACAACGGAACAATGTAATGGAACAACGGAATGCCATAACAGAACATTGTAATGGAACAACGGAATGGAACAACAGAACAATGTAATGGAACAATGGACCAATGTAATGGAACAATGGACCAATGTAATGGAACAACGGAAAGGCCCTTCTTGCGGACATCCCTGGAGGCTGTGGCCTATGCAACTGCAATGAGAGTGGCATACCATCAGCTTCTTTTTGTTTTTGGCACTGCCGTGTTGGAAATGTAATTTTCAGTACAACCACTTTGTTTGATTCAACTTACATAATTACAGCTGATCATTAATATATACATTGCATAATGACTATGATGTATACATTTTTGGGGCACAAAATTCCATGGTGGATAGATAATTTGAGACAAATATTATGTCACTTTTGCTGACTAATAAAATAATGATTATTACTCATGTAAACACATTCATCAATTAGGTTTTTATTTTGAAGGACTTGACCAGAAGTAGCATTGTGTAATCTTGCTACACTTCCACTATTGGCAAAAATCCAAGACAGCCCAGCCTCTTCCTAAACCTCTCTCACAACCTGGGAATGTCCAGCACTGAATAACCGCTTTTACAATGAAGCCTGATTTGAATCTAGTTTTTTTAATTTTCAGTACTTTCGAGGTCACTCTCCTGGAATATTGTCCAACTCATTGCAAGTGTGACTGGGACATCTACAGTGTGTCATGTGTTGGAACTGAGGTCATGCCTGTATTCCATTCCAGCACACAGGAGGTGTAAGTAACCACGTCTTTCAACTCTGATTTTACCTTGTGACTTTTTGTTGAAGACTGAAAAAACACAATACGCTAAATTTTGTTTCAGGTGGCTTGTGGGGACCAAACTTTCTTTTCTTCCTCAGAATGCATTTGCCAACTTGGCCAACATTGCTCACATGTAAGATTCTGTTTTTTTACCTTACACTTTTCTTTCAAACCAGCAAAATGGGCAATAACAAAGATTATCACTTACCAAAAAGATCAACTATAAACTAAATTAAAAATTAAAAATAAAACCAGCTGAAACTAGCAAAGAAAACTTCTTGAGAGATTGTAAAAAACAAAAACAATTTGGGGTCACCTTCTACTTCCGAATTAATGTCTTTACCACATTTTGAGCAAATCCATTAAGTAGATGTTGAGACATTTGCGACCAGTTCTAACATTTGTGATAACAAATTAATTGCTGAGATGCTGGGGCACAAAGACGTAGCTAAAGATAGTTCCAACAAACACAAGCAGTTAGATGATGATATAGGTTTAAACAAACTCCCAGGTCAGTAAAAAGCATTCATGTCAATGTGCCACTTCTAATTTGTAATTACTAACAAATAATTTTATACTATTAAGCTACTGATTACTGTAACAATGGGCAAGAGTGGATTTCTGTATTCAGTGTTTACTGGAAAACACAATTGGCCTCATGCAAGAAGTTTTTGTATTCTTATCCTAAACCTCTCACTTTTTTAATGAGGTTTGCTCGTACAAGTGCTGCAATCAGATTCTGCTGCACAAATGTACAAACTTGTTGTTAATTGCTCTTTTGAACTTGATGAATGCCCCTTGTTCATGCAAAATTCATTCAGATTAAGGCCTTATTATCCTTAAATCAACCTTTAGAGAAAGACAAACTGTTTTGGACTTGTAAAATAGGCCTGGATCATTAGTAAACTTTGTTCATACGAATGAGAAAAATGTACCTTTCACTAAGTCCTGCCCCTTCAACGCACACTGGCTAATCATAGCGTAGCACCGGCCATCTCCCACCTGGGTCCGACAACTATTTTACTGTGCTCCATAGATTTTTATGCAATTGTTTCAGATTTTCTTCATATTCCGACTGGTCTTGCGGATTTCACACTTGTCATTAACCATGACTGGGGCATGTGTAGTAGTGACATCCGTTACCCGTAGGAGGTTGGAAGGAGATTTGTTTCTAAAACATTACGTTTCTATGTAAAAACCTGTGGAGCTAACATTTGCAGAGTACATTAACACATAATTAACTAGCGTTAGCACTAATATGCTATGCAAGCTACTAATAATGAATGTTTACATGTGCTGCTTTTGCTTTTTAATGATTGGAACAGTGACTTAAGATCTATCCAGCTTTACAAGAACAGTGTTTGATTTCATTATCTTCTATCTCAATCGTCAGGTGATGTGGTGGGTAACTTTTACACTGTGATCTGTAGGTTTTAGTTTCTATTTTTGGTTTCTCTGCTGAATCACTTTTTCGTTTTTCAGGAGGTGCAGTTAGTGATAGTGTGGGCTCGACATCTTGATGGAGTAGCAGCAGGGGGTTGGGATTAGCGAAGGGTCAATTGGTGAAAGCGACTAACTCTCTTAAATCCGCCAAAGAACAAATTTGTTTGTACAAGTTGTTCTTGCATGAGGCTTAATAATAGCAAACCACTGCAACTCCAAAGTATTAGTCTGATTGTATTTTTTTGTATTCTGTCTGTGTGTTTTTTCCAGATACATCTCTGATGATGAAACTATAAGATATCTTGAGAGGCATTCTTTCCACAACCTGTCCAAGGTCACTCACATGTATGTAACTTTGAGCAGTGCAACTTGACTTTGATTAAAATGAAGCCTCCCAAGTATTCCATAATGAATACACATATGGGCGCTATCTGCCCTCTTCTCAAGGTCCAATTCACAAACTATATTGTGCTAATGATATTACAGCATTATTCAAGCCAAATTAAATGAGTGAACAGACTTTCTGCCTGTTTTTCTCATTACCTGCCTACCTGCATGCATGCTGCCCAAGAATGCACTCATTGTGCGATACTGGAGTCTTCTATTGTTAGTTGATTACTAACAATATCAATGTTTGTTGTTTAAGTTCCTTACGATTTCTTATGATTTCTTTCATAATGATAATTTTTAGGAAGTGGTTTGGAGGGAGGCCGATGGGCTGTCGGTGTGCATTGGCTTTCCAAAATATATGGTTTATTTTTGTACTATTTGAGCAGATTTAATCACAAAATCTGCACAATCCTTTTGTGGATTCACCCCATAGTGTAATCTTGATAGAAGTGGCCACAATGAGAAGCCCGTGGCTTCAGAAAGTATTCCGACCCAGTTACAGCAGAGTTAGTTGGACCCAAGGCACCAGTAAAATCATTTACGAATTTATTGCTAAAAAGGTGAAGAAAAGGGGAATGACGATTGAAGTGGGGAATGGCGGACAGCGAAGCTGAAGGGAAGATGGCCTAGAGTGGTGTGGCTGGCAGGGTGACTGAAAAGAAGATGGCCTGGCTAATAGGTAGGTAGGCAGAGAACCGGTTTCTGGAACACAGGGAAACAAACAATTACTCCAGTGACATCAGGAGATATCACTGGAGTAACTACACTGTCTGAATCAGTGCCTGATGTAAAGCACATACTACCATTGTAGCAGACTAAATGATTGGGTGATCTGGAGAACCAAGGCAGATATACAGAGCCTGATGAGAGTGATGAGAGGCAGGTGTGCCCAATCAGCCAGCAACCAGGAGCAAGAGGGAAGGTGGAAGCTGCCACACCCATAGCCACCATCACACACACAGGGAAAACACAGATGTCGTAACCGTGACAGATCCCTTCAGTTTTTGCATGCTTTATTGTATTTTAGATGTACTTTAAATGGATAAAATTGGTATCATTCACCATCAAAGTGAAAATATGTTTTTGGAAAGTTTATTAGAAATCTAGAACTCTCATTTACATAAGTACTCAGACACTTAATTCAATACTTTGGAGAAGCCCCTTTGGCAGCAATTACAGTCTTCTTGGGCAAGTGAGCATGGCCTGGTGTTTGCCAGGCATAGTGCTTGGAGTTCTGCCCAAAGACTTATGTATGCCGTATTCACACCAAACGTGGCGCAAATTTTCCGCGCGAGTAGATTACATACAAAGTCCCCTGTCACTGTTTCTGATCCTGCCGTTGTTGAATCAGAAACAATGGATGACAAATTAATAGTGGCGATTTGTGGGCACCCCGAGCTCTACAATACTTCCTCCTATCTTTACTGACGTCCTGCCATTGTTGAATCAGGAAAAACATATTGTAGCCGTAAGTGTTGACCCAGAGCTCTACAATACCTCATATTAGTAGAGACCAGACCAAACTATGTGTATAAACCATATGGGACAAACAATGAAAAAGAAGCTGCCGTATTTACGCCTAGATGACGTTATTTTGAGTGTTGATGGAGCTGCTACAATGTTAGTATAGCCTAGCACCGATCGATCCAAGCGCCTTTGAGAAAACAAGCATTTAAAACATTTTTTGCTTGTCATCTTACGGAGAGAACTAACAAAACATGAATTCAAACTTTTTACAAATCTGCATCATTATGTAGTTATTTTGGCATCCATTTTTGTCCATTTATAGCAGTTAAATCACAATTAAATATGTTTATTTTGTGTTGACGTGTGTCTTGCTAGACACAGTGAATACTCCTCCGGACTATGTTATGAACCCAGACAGGACGGCGTTTAGTTTACCGGGATATCTGGGACTTCCACAACACGTACTAAGCAGAAATAGAGGTTATTTTTTCCATGATTGATTGCGGAAATAAATGGCTTAAGTTAATAACGGCTTCCAGGGCAATAAGCCATGCCCCTCTCCGGCGTGTCTAGCGCGAATCACATGAATGACCCCAAATGGTCCACCGCGAGTAACATGGCACGATTGATGCTATTAATGTTAGCGTTTGGTGTGAACGCACCTATAAACCCAATCCCAATGTCCCCCCTAAAGCCTCAAACCCTGAACCCTCAAGGATTTACTGATGTCACCTAGTAAGTGGTTGAGTGTGAGAGACTGTGAGGGTTTAAAAATGGTGTAAATACAAATGGGACAGCACTTTGCTGAACATATCAAGTTACCATGACAACAACAAAAAATAAGATGTACAATTGTGGGTATTTATTGTATACTTTGTACTCCCTGATTTGAAAGTCTTCCAGGGTCTTTCCTCACAAGATGAGGTAATTCAAAATAATCCATTTACTCGTTTTTGTCAAAACAATGGCAATGACAAAATCAAATATTTGATGAATAAATAAATAAATATACTAAAATGTCATGGGTTTTTTTGTTCCATCTTTCTGAGTAAATTTAATACGACAGGCTGAACACACGTGAGCCGTCCTCTTTGTTTACCTTTTTCTTTATGTCTCCATTGGTTACCCCGTTAAACGTCACATTGCAATCATTTGAGGCTAATTCCCTGAGGCAAAGTCTGCATCTAATGCTGACTTATGCGCTCAAAATGTCTGCCAAAGAGCCCTCAAACACTAAACCCTCACAGACTTTTGCGGGAGCGTGCCTCAAAGTCCATGAGTGTGGAGATTGGGATTGGGCCTTACATTTTTGTCTCATCAGAGCAGGGAATCATTTTCCTCATTCTCTCAGAGTCCTTGCCATTTGGCAAACTGCTAAATTGTAAGGGCCTTACAGACACAGGAAAGCCTGCATAAACTATGTCTAATCAATTAAATTTGCCACAGGTGGACTCCAATCCAGCTCTAGATACATCGCAAGAATAATTAAAGCAATAATGAAGCACCTGGCCAATTTGGAGTGCCACAGCAAAGGGTCTGAATGGATACAATTAGTTTTTGATTTTTAATACATTTTCAAAAAACATTTTTTTCACTTTTTCATCGTGGGTTATTGAGTGATGACTCGTGGTTAAAAGTGGCAATTTTATCCATTTAAAATTACACCTGAAACACAATATTTTTCTGAAGCCATTATATAATGGAGTCATTACAGTGACAGTAAATTTGGCATCAAAAATAAAATTTGACATTGAAGACAAGACTTTTACTAAAAAAGTAAACAAGAAAATGGAAGCCAATACAACACAAGAATTGTATTGGCACTGAAAAAAGGTCCACTGGAAACACAGGCATTACATTTTTTAATTCTGTATATATGTTGTTTATTTTATCATTCTGGTGTGATGATCATATATTCTGCTTAGTACTCTCATTATATGAATAATATACAGTATATCATATGCATTGACTGTATTGTAACTCTGTTATGTTGTTCATGTTGTACACATGACATCTTTGCACTTTTGTCCATCCTCTGTTGCTCTCTCTAAGGTTCCTTCCTTTTTTTCTCCCCGTTAAAGGGGTTTCATTGGGGAGTATTTCCTGTACCGATCTGAGGGTCAGGAATGTCGTATGTGTACAGATTGTAAAGCCCTCTGAGGCAAATTTGTGATTTTGGGCTATACAAAATAAATTTAATTTAAATTTGTTTTTGTTTTTTCTTTTAGTCAATCTTTTTTCAGTGACTCAATTTGATTTTCAGTTTCAACATTCTGTCACATTTTTAATGTGGAGGGGGAAAAGAGAGCATGATTAAAATATAATCATCTGGACCCATGTCCGCTCACCGAGCATGGAGTAGTTGGTTTGTAATGCTTCATATTAAATTTCATTTAAACAGACACCACCCAGTTTTTTGTTCGTAATTGAACTATTCTAACACTCAGAATACAGTCTTTATATCAAGGTATACACTCTCTCTTTATTGATCCACAGGTACTGCAAAACTTGTTTTATCATTCTTTAGCTTGGATTAAGATTTAATTTGAATGCAGTAATTGCTTGTAATGTTTTAACAGGATTAGGGGATGTGTGTTATGTGTAGCAAGCTAATTGTTCCAATGAGCATCGTCATGCTCTGTAGTTCTTTTCGTGAAAAGAAAGATACCATATTCAAGCAAGTTTAACATGGTCAAATATGGTCACAATATATGGTCAAAATATGTTGTGGCCGCCCCATATGGTTGCGCTATGAGAGAGGACTGTATGTGTTAATATATGAGCCACTGTATTAAAGTGATTGTGTTTTGAGTTAAGATATTTTGCTACATATTAGTATTATTTAGTTAAGGCAATTTTTGTTTATTTGGAATATATGTTAAATCATTTTAATTCATGTGCATTTTCTTCAGGCACAATGTTTTGTATTATTTATCGTCAGTTTGGGTACACCATTTATTGTGAAACTTTACTGAGAGACCTTAACATGACTGGGAAGTCTAAGCCATTGTGTACAGTAACAAACAAGCTCTGGTCTGAGCAGGACGCTAACTTTGGTCCTCTCTCTATCCACCTACAGATAAATTGGACATATTGGCTACACAGTTCTTCCTAGCCTGTATAACCTTTGCTGCCATTTAAGATTTCACCTAGGTGTGGTGGTGGTAACAATGGCAATGTCTTCTACCTGCAACTCTCAAACGGCAGGTATGTAAGTGTGTTTCTCTCTGCTGTTGTTTTCCCCTATAGAGCTGAGCTAGGTTAAAGTAAAAATTAACTGACGTTATATTGGTCCGGCAGAGGTCTGCTGGAACAAGCCTTAACAGCTAATACGTGTCAGCTAGCTAATATTATGTTCGAGTAAAAAAAAAAACTAATGGAAAGGGAAACTTTGGGAGGCTTGGGAGTTGTAGGTGCAGTTGTGAAATCTATTGCCGTAGATGTGCGGTAATGCCAGAGGCTTACTGTGGTCAAGCCAGCACCATTTGAATTATGATGCACGTCTATTCCTATATGTTACAGTTCCAGTACTTAGAGCGGCCAAAAGAGATAATCAGTGAAAATCTTACATGCTAAAAAAAATAAATTATATTACAAATTAAATGTCAAATTAGTCGTGTTGAAGATGTATCTTGTCATCAAAAAAGTCCTAATATGGGTGCTGAAACCATAGGCTGTATAAAAAGTGGACTTCCCGTGATGTCACCCATGGGCTTGTGGACTTCTGTTTTGAAACCTTGAGATCGCCATTTTGGCTGTTGCCATGTTGGTTTTCCACTTGAAACTAGAGATTGAGACCATAAACTCATGTTTAGAATGTTTAATACGGTAATAAATCAAGTGAAATGTAGGGTAATTTTCTCATAAACTTCTAAACAATCAGACTTAGTTTTGCAACCAGAGGAGTCGCCACTTGCTGGCCATTATAAAGAATGCAAATTTATGGCACTTCTGCATTGGTTTCAGTTTTCAGACCCAGTTGCCACATGAGTGAAACTAAAGTTGAACTACTTTAAACTTTAAAGTAACCTAGTTACTTTAACTAGGTTACTTTAAAGTTAAAGAATTTGTCAAATTCCTCATGTTTGAACTTCAATAAAAATGTTGACTCTAATTATCTTCAGTGCATTAAAACAATGTCATGAATCTGAACTGTAAAATACAAATCACACTGATCACAGTGAGCAATGGCTCGATGCTTCGTGATGCCAGAGGCTTTTGAGCGGACTGTGAGTCACAAAGTGATGTGTTCTCCTTAGTATGCAGATGAAATCACGCTCTTCTCGACCTTTTTTCTCAAACCAATCCAGTCCACAAAACTGACAGAAAGTTGAAACTGAAAACAATTGTAGCTAAGAAAAAAAGTGTAATATGGAAAAAAAATATCAGGAGATATTCTTCGAAAAACAAACAGAATGAAAAAATATCTAAATATTATAAAAATTCTAATAATTTTGTATTCTATTTTATTGTTCTGTGTAACGTTTTTAGTGTCAATACTTGTTTCTGTGCCTATCATAGATTGTTTCCGTGACGTCACCCATTGTTTTGTAGTTTGGCTTTTTGGGCGTCGCCATTTTTTGGAACTAGAAGTGACCATAGTTGGAAGAGAGGGTCGGAGCCAGAGAAGAGCGAGGGCCCGTTAGAAGGTATAGCGCTAGTACCAGCTTGGTTAGCAAGGTTAAACAGGTGAGTTACATCAAAATGTAAACCCTGCACAGTTGTTATGAATTGGGATATTAGCAAAAGTAATTTTTTGTACCGGGCTGTGATCATGTTGATTTCTGCTGCAAATTTGGCCATTTTAACATCGAAGTCTTGAGGATTTGATTCAATTTTGGAGCCAGCCTCAAGTGAATATTGCAACAACTGCAGTTTTTGACGCTTCAGCGTTGACTTAATTTTTCAGACCCGGAGGTTGCAGCATGGTGCCAATACAACTTCTTCCAAATGTTTCAATGCCAATGTTTGGATCTTGTTTTCAAAGCCAAATCGTATTCTTAATGCCAAAATTTACTGTCAATGGCCTGGCTACACACATATATATATATATATATATATATATATATATATATATATATATATATATATATATATATAGGTCAACATTCAAGAAGTTGGACACTGTACAGGAGATGTGGTCAGAAAATTATATGTTTTGACCAAACTAAATATTAAACTGAGCTTTTTCCTTCAAGAAAAATAAATAATTAAGAAATGTTTGTGTGTGTGTGTGTGTGTGTGTGTGTGTGTGTGTGTGTGTGTGTGTGTGTGCCCAATAGACAACTAACTGGTATCAAAACACTGTCATACATCGACCAAGAGGCATTTAAAAATCTGCCTAATTTAAAGTATCTGTAAGTACAATTACATTTTTCCTATTTCTAATCCTTGTGTATCATAGTTTATCATATTTCATAAGGAAACATAGTAGAATTTCTACGTTCCCTATTAACCATTAACTGGCTACTGACTGAGATTCATCTCAATACAGTGGGATCACCAATACAGGTCTCACCTCCTTTCCTGGGCTACAATATATTCAGTCCAGCAAAGAGGAATTTATTTTGTATGTACCTTTTAAATATACCTAATTGTAATGTCAATTGTTTTGCTAAAATGTATGCATTTTTTACGTGTAAAATATTTCATGTTCATACCTTTCTGACAGGGAGATAGTGGAGAATGTCTTCCTACAAGTTATACCTGCTAATTCTTTCACTGGAATATCTGAGAATGCTTTGACCATGTAAGTATGATTTAAAGTTTAACAATGATTCAAATGTCAGATCCATTGTTACTGACCCACAGGAATTGAAATTGCAATTCTATAGTTATTTTTGCTAATTTTCTCTTCAGCTTTAGTAAAGTGTGGTTTGATCTCTTGTCATCTGATTGCATCAGATGACAAGAGATTACTTTTACCTTAAAACAAATCAAGGCATAACTGTAAAATCTTGCTATTTGTTTTAGTCAAGTCAGAACAGAGGGGAACAACATAGACTTGTAGTCAATGCAGTGTCCTAAAGGTGATGCAAAAGTTTGTTGTGACAAATAATAATCTATGAAGTAATAAACAAAGAAAATGATGTGGGCAAAAGTTCAACTTTGCAAAAAAAAAAGGTATCAGCCCCTATCTCAAGCCTTTGAAGCTAAGTCTGCTATAAGGCTAATGCTAATTAGAAAGAAATTATTATTTTGACAGAAAATTGTTAAGACAAAGGCCATTACTTGCCACATCTCCCAATCTTCCCAAACTGCTCTAGGGTTAACATGGGCAGAGACCTGGCGACTTAAGTTGTTGGGAGGGGACAGTCCCCATTCATACACCGTAGGCACAGCTACGGGGTTAAGTATCTTGCCCAAACACATCAACATGGAATGGTGTACCTCTTATCCTCTGATTGAAGGACAACCCGCTCCATCACTGAGCCACAGTCGCTGACAAAAAATGTCAATCGGGTAGAGAGGGGTAGCAGCAGGTACATCTTCCCTAAAGAAAAACTCAAGAAAGCTGCAGACATACCCACAGAGACATACAAGTAGGGAACTAAGGTACACGGCTACTGCAAACAAAGTATTGACAACGGGTGAAAGATACAGGTCTGCAAGAACAACAGTTCCAGATCAAGGGGCCTCCAGCCAGTCATTTAAAAGAGTAGTTTCAGTCTAATGAAATGGAAACTGAAACACTATCTAAGACAAGTATGGGTGGAGTTGCCGGTTGTTATCGTTACTCTCAATTCTGATATACTAGTATCTTGGCTCCCACAAGGTGGACGTTATAGTCCTTAACAAGTATTTTTCTAACATAACTACACAAAATAATGTAGAGACATGTCCTTGTGTTTGTAAATAGTGCTAGGTTGATACCATAGTTAGTAAGCCACCCTCCGAGTATAACTCTTTTTAGACCCATGTGGAGAAACCTAAAAATCTACCGGCCTAGCTAAGGTTCCTAAGCTATGACTAAACAGTTGCTGTTGAGGGGCAGGTTGTGGGTGGTGTGCAATTGGAATAATTAGACTTTTAAAGTGTGTAATTTAAACCAATTATGTAGTTTTAAATTATTTAAAAAATATTTTTATTTGCACAAAATAAAATGTAATAAAAAATATCTAAATGCTAATACATGTTTCAGTTTACTTATTTGGTGTACAATAAATCAATTTTAAATCATAAACATTTCTTAAAAATAAAATACTTTTTTTTCTGTGACTGCCTCTCATATTCCATTGCATAATTTGTTATTTCTTTGATAATTTAAGATATGAAAAGCAAATCGAATAATTAATTGGCAAATTTGCCTCTCTCCTCTGGCAGTGAGAGTATTACACAAAGACTATCTACATGCATTTGGAACTTTAGTATTTTACAAGTACCAACCTGTCCAAGAACAGCAACATGACATCCTTATCTGACCTTAGTCTCTTCTTTCAGAGCCCTCTAAAAGCTACACTAACTATGTCTTTCCTCACCGTCGATCAGTTTCTTTGTTTTACTTTAATTCTTCTTCTGAACACCAAGTTTCATTTTTACCTGGAACATCTGGCTGGTTGACGTAAGACACATTCGATGCACTCTGGTATACTGTGAAATATAGAGAGCTTTACCTGGCGTTGAAAGGCTTGAACAGCATTGTGTTAACTTGTTTGGCAAGGATTTGAATGTAACAGACATTCATTTGTAAGTCCTTTACTCCGGCTTTGAGGACCTTCTAAAGTAATCAAAATCCTTAGTCAGTTGAAAAATCATTTGCAAACTCAAGCATTCACTCTTGATTAACGTGAGGAGAATATTTTTAACAAATGCGACACACCATAAATACTCTGCAAGTATGTCTCTCAGGATACATCATTGTATTTTGACTCCACACAGCACGTATGTAGCAACTGATAATGTTATTGCAAGGCTTACAATACTGTAACCCTAGTTACAATACAAAGGGGGCCCTTTGTAATCTCATGATTGGAGACGAGTATTTCCCATAGAGTCCAGTAGAGGGCTTTGCCTGTTTATAGAAGTTGGGATAGAATATTATAACCTTCCTTCTAACTCACACAGGCTCCGCCCTCTACTGGACTCTATGGGTGGTGCCTGAGGAATGCACGTCCTGCCGCGTAATACCAAGGCATAATAAGATGAAGAATATTGAAACATGATAATGTGGATGAGGTTAACCAGAAACTCCTCCAGCAGAGACCAGCCCTCCGTAGACAGACCCAGATCTAGCTTCGCTGCAGCTTTCGACTTGCAGCCGTTGCTCTGACAAGAGGTGGAGAGCTCAATGCTCTGCCGGTCCCTACTGGGAGCCAACAACGACTGCACGCTGCTGGAGGCCCACTGAAGGGAAGGGAGGCACAGGAGAACCAGGACTGCGTGGGCCAACTGCTGCAGTAAAATTAAAGGTTGTCCAAAGGGACTCTGGTGCTTAGAAACACTACCGCTTTTTCTCTGAACTTAGCCATCAAGGTCTTCAAGTTAATAGGAAACCCTCATGTCTCCGTCATGCAGCAGTTGAAACGTCATGTCTACACATCTGCTGAAAGTCATCTTTTGGTTGAATCCTGCCACATGTGTGATCTTATATGTGCATCATATCCGTCCTCAGAGATCTTAAAAAGAAATGAAATTCTAATGCACATTAATAGTCAATCCTTGAATTTTGAATATATGTTTTGAATCTACTTATTGTAACACATTTTCATTCTCTTTGTAAACCATTCACAAATTTACTTCTTAACAATTCATACGTTCCTTTCCTTGCCCCAGCAACCCTGACCACTTTGCCGTGTAACAGGCAATGGTAGTATCCTGTGTTTCAAAGCCACCTCGACCTGAAAGTAAGCGCTTTTAAGTTGATAGTTGTGAACCAATTGCCCAGCTGAACCAGTTCCTGTAAATGCTTTATGGTTAACATACAGAACATCTTGCAGGCAATGCACCGGTTTAGGATGTGGAGATCCAAAATGGGTCTGAAATCTGTCATCTTCTTGGGTACCAAGAAGTTCGCAGAGTAAAACCGTTTCTGTCTGTCATGAGGGGGGACAACAGACACAACCTCTTTCTGTAACAAGTCTCAGATCTCTTCTGAGAGATAATCCATCTCCTTCTGGGAGGATAGATCCCCCTCCTTGACGTCCATTAAAGGAGAAGGAACAACGTAGAACTGTAAAAAATAACCCAGTCACAATCTCCTGTCCTTCCATTCCATTACTATGCAGTTGCGTGGCCACTCCTTGTAAAACTGTGGACAAGCGACCAGCTGTGGGGCGGCAACAAAAAATATCCTGTTTGTATCAAGGGTGACTGTGGCTTAGTGGTAGAGTGGGTCGTCCTTCAATCAGAGAATCAGCGGTTTGGTACCCTGCTTCGCTAGTCCATGTCGATGTGTCCTTGGACAAGAAACTTAACTCACAAATTACTGTAGGAATGTTACTTAGTTCTGATGGGCAGGTACCTTGCATGGTAGCCCCTGTCATCAGTGTATGAATGGGTGGCAATGGGTGAATTGTAGTGTTAAAGTACTTTGAGTGGAAGACTCGAAAAGTGCTACACATTACTATTACCATGTGCCTGGTCTGTGCCATTAAATGCCATATTAAAGTAAATGGAATAATTATGTATGGAACAAATATTTTACATGCTAAGAATCATCCAGTATATTATATTCAGCTTCATCTCCTTAAAAGCTCATTTGTCCAAGTCACTGGATATTTTGTAGTTCTGAATTTGTTCACACATTCAAGATTGAGAAAGTCTAGAATTTCATCCAGTCCAAACAGACAAAATCAAGTTGCTTTCATTTGTGCTGAACGGATTAATATATTATTTTATTTATAATTTAATAACATTGTTTTGCTTAGTTTATAATGTAATACTTTTCTCATAATGTAGTAACTTATTACACCATGCACAAAATTGTTATTGAGTTGCACTCATGGATTTCTTACATTATGTGCTGATTTCTATATTATGAGCTTTTATTACATTTGAATTATTACATTATGTGTAGTTATTACATAATGCACAGTTATGAAGTTGCTACAATGTTCACAAATAGACATGGAACTTATTTTTCACTTTTAATATAAATGGAGCTAATGGAAGGTTCATGGGATATTCTCTTTTTTTCCCCTTTTTTTTAGCATGCTGAATAGCAATGGTGTGAAAGAGATCCAGCAATATGCCTTCAATGGGAGCAGACTGGAGGAAGTGTATGTGTATTGAACAGTTGCAGTGAAACAAAAACAAAAGTTCAAAGTCCACACACAGGATAGAACTCACCAATATTTAAATTTTATTCAACTTTCTTGTTTGGTTCCTTTATTAATGTGCGTTTCAGTTTCAACAACCTGGTTGGCTGACATGTTGAACCACTATTGTGTTCATAAAAATATTTTGATAAAGTAAAAATGTAGGATTTTGTATGTTTGTACAAAAAAACTGAACCATTTTGACCATATTACTTTGGTGCTAATCTATTTTAAATCTCTATTCTACAGGTATCTTCACAGGAATGTGGATCTGGAACGAATAGATGAATTTGCATTTTATGGCGTGATTCATGGCCCAACGCACTTGTGAGTGAATGGAGAGAGTTTGATAGAAGAGGAGTTGGTATTCTTCTTGGAAGAATAGAGCAAATAACTTTACTTTGTGTTTTCTTGTCAAATAATATTCTAACATCAAATAAAAACTTTTTTTTAAAAAGGTATGCTGAGGTTGAATACAGGAACTGCCTCAGCTTTGTGTCCAAATGAATAATCTGAACTTTTTGTCTTTCCAGAGACCTTTCAGAAACCAAAGTTAGCTCTCTTCCTTCAATGGGTTTGGAGACCATTGAAAAGCTCCAAGCTAAAAACACTTGGGCCCTCAAAGAACTGCCCCCCTTCAAGGCCTTTCTCCATTTACAAAGTGCTGAATTGACCTTCCCAAGCCATTGTTGCGGTCTCAACATGTTGAAAAGATGGAGAGGGTAAGTAAGAGAATTAAAAGTGTTGGGAAATATTTTCCCACTGTAATTCTTTCCGTCAAGCATGTGTCCTTTACATACCAGACTGCCCTCAGGCTCACGGTATAGTGTATGTATTGGGGTACTCACACAATCTGGGCCAATCTAGAGTGATTTCAATTAATTCAGTTACTGAGGAAAGAATCATGTGCATTCTTGTGCACTTTATCAACAATGTTACAGCCCTTAAACATCTACCTAGAGAGTGCCAGCAGCCTCTCCAGGCAACCATACAAATATTGATTAATGAGCTCTTCTAATTGCAATATCAAACCCTAGACATAAGATCAAAAAGAATACATCTTATGTTTAACACTTTATGTGATATTTTGGTGATTGCTGATCTTTGACCATTGTGATAATTATGATCTTAGATTATTCGTTTCGGCAATATTGGCCTGTTTAACTGTTTTTCAACCTAAACTAAAAAATAACTTATCATAATATCAAATTTCTCCGCTTTTTAATTAATATAAAATATATAGTATATAGTCCTGGTTCTCCCTTGTAAACCAGATTATTCTGTCATACTATGTACCTAGTTTTTTATTTTGGTATGTATAAATCTACTTTACAATTAAACAAGCATAATTAGTTTGCCAGGGAGTTGCTGCTGGTGGCCTTTTTCTTTTATACATACAGTATACGGTGAAGGTTCTGATAAAGGTCAGAACCTTCTGGGCGACAGCCTTATTAACAAGAGCGGCCGATTGCTTTTTTCCCCACTCCGGAGTTTTTGATCCTGTAGAAACTTTCTGGTGTCAAAAAACGTTGTTGTATAATATTTCAACATTTTGCATGCATCTAAAAAAAAGTGCATTCTCTGATTAATAATCCCTATCATCTGTGTTCAAGAAACTCTGAAGCAGTTATTTGCAACCTGACCCGGACTGCTTTGAAAAAGCTGCAGGAATCCTCTGCAGCGTTCTCTCAGAGGTATCTGGGACACAAAATCAACCATCATCTGAACGACAGCTTTGGTCTCCCAACTGCCGACAGCAGAAATCACAATCATTATTATAACAGCCCCATCTGCCCAACTGAACAGTCTCAAAATGAGGGTTTGTTTTACATGGAGTTACCTACAGAGCATCCCAACGAAGGTTTTGACTTTGCACTGTGTGATGAACTTCACACAGATAATCATGGACTCTTGTGCACCCCTCTGCCAGATGCCCTAAACCCCTGTGAGGATGTGATGAGTCAAGGCTTCCTGAGGGTGTTGGTCTGGGTGGTCAGTCCGTTGGCCATTTCAGCCAACTTCCTGGTGATGTTCATCCTGCTGACCAGCCAACAGAAGTTGTCCGTTACCCGTTTCCTCTTGGGTCACCTGGCATTTGCAGACTTCTGTATGGGGATATACTTACTGCTCGTTGCGTCGGTCGACCTCTACACACGCTCCCATTATTACCACTATGCTATTGCCTGGCAAACAGGAGGTGGCTGCAATCTAGCGGGAACAATATCAGTGTTTGCCAGCGAGCTATCTGTGTACACATTAACTTTAATCAGCCTTCAGCGCTGGCATGCCATCTTCTACGCAATGAGGGCGGACAGAAAAATCAGGTTACGCCATGCAGCTGTGTTAATGCTCGTTGGCTGGTTGCTCTGTGTGATCCTAGCAGTGCTTCCATTGGTTGGTGTGAGCAGTTACCAGAAAGTGAGCATCTGCTTACCCATGGACACTGAGACAACCGCTGCTCGGGCCTATGTGGTCTCTGTGTTGATGGTTAATGTTGTTGCTTTTATGGTGGTATGTCTGTGTTACCTCCACATCTACTGTATGGTCCACAATCCCCAGCATCAGTCCAGCAGATGCGATACCAGCATGGTCAAACGCATGGCTGTTCTAATTTTCACCAACTTTCTGTGTCTGGCTCCCATTTGCTTCTATGGCTTGTCTGCGGCTCTCCACCAACCATTGATGACTGTCACAGATTCCAAGGTGTGACTCTCTTTTGAGCTTCAATCCAATTTAATTTCTTTGTGTTTAAAATAAAGACTGATCTATGTTTTTCTCCATAGGTGCTGCTGGTGCTTTTCTATCCTCTCAACTCTTGTGCACACCCATTTTTTTATGCTATCCTCACAAAGGCATTTCACAGAGACATCCTGATGTTGCTGAGCCGAATGGGGCTGTGCCAGCGGCAAGCACACCTCTATAGAAGCCAACTTGTCAGTGTACTGCCCTACAGCCCAGCCCCCATATCCCAAAATGCTAAAGTACAGGAATTGCCAGGCTACAAGATGTCCCAAAATTGCTTTTAATTATTAATTAAATATTTTTGTTTTCTTGTCGTAATAGATTTAAAAAACAATAACTATACTTTATCCTAGAAGTCCTAAAAGTCCTTATAAATACCAATTCAGAGAATTTAACCATTACACAGTATACCGTGGCCTTAAAATTTGTATTCCATTAATATCTTGTAACAGTTTGCCTGGACATCTCTGGTTGTTTCTGCTTCCAAAATAATGATAAAAATGAATCTTTAGGTAATGACAGCAAACGTTTATGCTTCATCTGGAAAGATGAGTGGAAATGTGTCTAAAACTGCATAGAAGATGTAAAGATAAGGATAACTCAGAGATGAGTGTGAGAAAGTAAAGGCATCAGTATGCGTCAAATGAAGAGGTTGTCAGATCGCGTAACACCGTTTGAAAGCCCCTCGCCTTTTCCAAACAAGCACTATCACGATCACACTCACTTTACATAGTGTTTGGTCAGGTGTGTGAAGGAAGGCGGGGTCACTTTTTGACGGTACAACCAAGTGCAATATCATGAATATATGAATATATTATGGAATGTTAGTAATTATTTATGTTCATAAAAGAACACGGAAAAAACAAGAAAACATGTATGCATCTTTAAATGGACAACAAAATTCAGACGGCTGGCGTTACCGCAGTTTTGCACTCCACTTTAATCTCAGAGTGTATCCAAGTCTCTCTTTATAAATCTACGACTCTAATATTGGAAATTTTGAGTTTTTCCTCAGAATATTACCCCCTCCCTGGCTCCTTGATTATTATCTTTTAACCTACAACATAGTACTGTGCACACTTAAGGCCTGAATTAGAATTTGTAAAAAATAATTTACAGCTTAATAGCTCTACTTTAGAATATTGCATGCTTGTTTCCTTTAATGTCTTTTTGTATTTTCTATAATGTCCTTAAGAGAGAGAATGTCAGTTTGAGTCTGATGTGGCAGAAAGGTCTCCACAGAATTTACTGAGCAGTTATTTTTTTCAACATTTTGTGACCAACCTCGCTCAGAACATGTTTTGTCAGAGCACAGTAAGGCAACCTGTCTTTCCAGGAGCAAAACATCTGGATTTGGCTAATAATGAGATAGCTAGTCAAAATGCCTGGATTTGCCTCAGTTACTTTAAGTCCAGAGGAAATATCAGTTTCATTGTTTTTACGATTATCAACCAGAATATTTTGAATAGGCCTATAGCTAATGAACAAAAATCTTCATTATCATCATCAACTATATGCTTTTGTTTTGTTATTAGTTATCTACTGTGGTTATTTGCATAAAAACACACAATTGAATTGAATTGATCGTGGAAATAAAAATTACATTTTTATTGATTTAAAAATCTTAGCATTGGCAGTTTTACTATGTATTATGAGCTGCTTTCCTCACCAAAACTACATTTAACAAGATTACATTTGACCACATCATGATAACAATTTACTGACTATATATATATATATATATATATATATATATATATAGTCAGTAAAACAAAGATTCTCTTGGCCCATGGTGCGCAAAAGAATTTTTGTTTTTCTTCCAGAGAGATTCAGTTTATCCATCAGACCCGTTGTGCAGAAGGATGCTGAACTTCCTTGGTCTAAGAAGGCATAGGTTTCCACTGTCCTTTGACCTTTCACAGATTTGATCTTTACTGGTACGACGATAGCTAGCTTACAGTTCTGTTCACCGGCCCCAGTGACACCACTGGTTTGGACTGCAACCAAAGAACTGTCCACTGTCCACTCAAAGTTGCTCTTGACCTTCTCCGAATATGCCCTTTCCTCAGGATGGATGTGAAGCATACTAGGGTGTCTTAAACCACATGTTTCGCAAGACAGACGTTTCCTACAGTCCTTGCTGATGTGCCCAGTACACAAGCAGCCAAAACAAACTCCATTAGTTTTCAGGAAATCAATCTTCTCACGATGTGCCTTCTTCTCCAATAGAGTGCACAACTCCAGCATGTGTCCACCCTTACAATACAGGCAAGTCTTTTCAGATGAGTGCCCATCTACAACCGTGTTTTCTGATATGGTCTTTCTTTCAACTGTAGTGGCAAAGCTACTTCCTTTAACCCTTGAGAGAGGTGAAGGTTTTGCTCTGTTGTCTTCTTTGTGCGCCAGTAACTTTGGAACATCTTGTATGTTTCCAAATACAGGATCTGTTAGAATCTTTACTTGATGCTCAATAAAACCCACAATATCAGCAAACATAGCTCTTCGGCTATGCCTTTCCTGGATGTTACATGCCACTGTTCTCCATTTGTCCCTGAGCTTGTAGGGCAATCTTCTTATCACAGTGAGCATATTAGCAGGTGTGTTTAATTCGCACAGACTGTGAACCTCCTCCATGGCGTTGCAACATCCACGCAAAAACAGACTGTATGCCTGTAAAGCCTTTCCGTCCTCTGACATAATTGATTGCCATGAAGAGACCTTGTCCAAATAGACAGATGCTATCATAAACTCATTTCCAAAATGTTCATGCAGTAAAACTTTCGCCTTTGCATATCCGGTGCCATCAGTCATGTGTTGACAGCTTCTGACAAGCTCCTTTGGTTGCCCTCTGGTGTACTGTTCCAAGAAGTGCGGGCAATCTTCAGCATCGTCAGTCCTTCCCTCAATTATTTGCTCGAAAGTTTGCATGAAAGCATGGTACTGCAGAGGATCTCCATCAAACGTTTGGATGTCTCTCTTAGGCAGCGATGACAGGCGTTGTTGATGCACCAGCATTGCAGTTATTTCATTTTGTCTTTCCATTATAGACAATATGTGATTCGTATTATTACTGCTGTTCATGAACGAGGGTGTATGGACATCTCTATGATACAATACTGGATGAGCTGTGGTGATTGGAAATGTGCTCTGTCTTATAAGCTCTGGTGCCCCCTGGTGGAGATGTATGTCAGTAACTGCTTCCCTTTGTCTTGGTCTTGTGACTCAGCATTTCCAATTGCTGGTTCTCCTTTTCCATTCCTTTCCATTGTATGTGGTATGAAAGTCTCTGCATCAATATTAAGCACTTCGACGGTTTTCACCTTTTCTTCAAAATAGGATTCCATGCCGTTTGATCTCTGGGAAGCAGTGCTTCACACACCAGATCCAGAGGCTCTTAAAACGTTGACTTTCGCCACGGATGCAGCAATGTCTGCTTCGAACTGTAGATGTTCTTTGCGTTTTCTTATTTGCTCTTCCTGTTCCTCGAGAGCATGCTTTTCATTTAGCAACCTTTAACGGGCAAGTAAAGCAGCCATTTCAGCTTCTGCTCTGAGACGTGCTGATGATGTTGTGGAAACATTTGATTTTGAAGTGTGTCTCCTGTTGCTGTGGTTTGAAATACTGTCACATGGCAATATTTCATCCTGAACATCATGTTGACCAGATAGAGCCTCCTTGTGAGCTCCATTTTCTTTCTTTGGCAGAGTTTTCTGTGGCCATTCCATGTCACCAGGTACAGTTGTGGTCAAAAGTTTACATACACTTGTAAAGAACATAATGTCATGGCTCTCTTGAGTTTCCAGTTATTTCTACAACTCTGATTTTTCTCTGATAGAGTGATTGGAACAGATACTTCTTTGTCACAAAAAATATTCATGAAGTTTGGTTCTTTCATGACTTTATTATGGGTTAACAGAAAAAGTGATCAAATCTGCTGGGTCAAAAATATACATACAACAACATGAATTAGCAATTTTGGTGACTTAGAAAGTTGTGTCAATGAAATGAGCTTCATAGCATGGCCTCTTAACTTCTTGTGAGTGATTATGAGTGACTACAGCTGGTGACTTCTCTGAGGCCATTTAAATAGGGCTCATTGGACACAAACGCCCACAAACGCTACAATGGGAAAGTCAAAGGAGCTCAGCATGGATCTGAGAAAGCGAATCATTGACTTGAACAAGTCAGGAAAGTCACTTGGAGCCATTTCAAAGCAGCTGCAGGTCCCAAGAGCAACAGTGCAAACAATTGTTTGTAAGTATAAAGTGCATGGCACTGTTTTGTCACTGCCACGATCAGGAAGAAAACGCAAGCCATCACCTGCTGCTGAGAGAAAATTGGTCAGGAGGGTGAAGAGTCAACCGAGAACCACCAAAAAGCAGATCTGCCAAGAATTAGAAGCTGCTGGAACACAGGTGTCAGTGTCCACAGTCGAGCGTGTTTTGCATCTCCATGGACTGAGAGGCTGCCGTGCAAGAAGGAAGCCCTCGCTCCAAAAGCGGCACCTTAAGGCTCGACTGAAGTTTGCTGCTGATCACATGGACAAAGATAAGACCTTCTGGAGGAAAGTTCTGTGGTCAGACGAAACAAAAATCGAGCTGTTTGGCCACAATGCCCAGCAATATGTTTGGAGGAGAAAAGGTGAGGCCTTTAACCCCAAGAACACCATGCCTACCGTCAAGCACGGTGGTGGTAGTATTATGCTGTGGGGCTGTTTTGCTGCCAATGGAACTGGTGCTTTACAGAGAGTAAATGGGATAATGAAGGAGGATTAACTTCAAATTCTTCAAGATAACCTAAAATCATCAGCCCGAAGGTTGGGTCTTGGGCGCAGTTGGGTGTTCCAACAGGACAATGACCCCAAACACACATCAAAAGTGGTAATGGAATGGCTAAATCAGGCTAGAATTAGGGTTTTAGAATGGCCTTCCCAAAGTCCTGACTTAAATCCCATTGAGAACATGTGGACAATGCTGAAGAAACAAGTCCATGTCAGAAAGCCATCAAATTTAACTGAACTGCACCAATTCTGTCAAGAGGAGTGGTCAAAGATTCAACGAGAAGCTTGCCAGAAGCTTGTGGATGGCTACCAAAAGCGCCTAATTGAAGTGAAAATGGCCAAGGGACATGTAACCAAATATTAGCACTGCTGTATGTATATTTTTGACCCAGCAGATTTGATCACTTTTTCTGTTAACCCATAATAAAGTCATGACAGAACCAAACTTCATGAATGTTTTTTGTGACAAAGAAGTATCTGTTTCAATCACTCTATCAGAGAAAAATCAGAGTTGTAGAAATAACTGGAAACTCAAGAGAGCCATGACATTATGTTCTTTACAAGTGTATGTAAACTTTTGACCACAACTGTAGCTGTGATTGAGGTTTGCTGGGTTTTATAAACCATACTTTAACATCCTCAATAAATCCTAGGTTGTATTTGTTGATACTTGAGAACCATGTGTTTTGTTTTTCTTGTTCATCAGATGGAATTAAAAGCATCAGAGATGTGTGCAAGGTAGTGGCGTTTTGAACTGATTGCATCAAAACATCAAATTGTGATTTAACTTGTGAAGCATTTTCGTCATCTCTCATGAGCTCCTTGAGAGACTGTATCTGGCCTTTTATTCTGTTAGCTTCCTTTTTACATTTCTTCTGTATTGTCTCAATTTTGTTTGCCAGAGCCTTTTCAGTTAGAGATCTTGTCCGTTTCTCCATTTCCGATGTGCCAACCATCGAACCAGTCCTTGAGTCACTCATTTCAAACAAACAAGGAAATGACCGTTACAGTAGAACTTCAATTTAAAGTCTGCAACCTCAACAGATGTAACACTGGAATGAAGGCGCCATATTAACGTCCAACACGCCGAGTCCACACCACACAACAGTCCGTTTCAAGGCTCCAAACACAATGTACGTAAATCTACGCAGCGGCAAACCCATGCCGAAAGGACAACAACACGGCACTTCGACGCGCGGCAGTAACCAATTCAATCTGCGTTCCAACCAAGCAACACACGGTAGAAAACACAGGTTACATACCGCCGTTCGGCTCGTGATACTGTCGGGCGGCCGCTGTCGGAAGCAACGTCTTGGGAAACGTGAAGGCTCAACACGGCGATCGCAATCCTCCACGCCGAAAGTGGCGTGGCTCCGTAGGCTTCGTTGCACTTGTAGAAGCCGATGATTTAGCATTTTTTGTTGACAAATGTAGGTGACTATCAGCAACTTCAAACTTAGTCACCGAGAGGCTAAGCAGGGGAGACCAACCTGCGGACGCGCTGCTTATAAATAATTCACGCCGATCCAGTGGCTGAGTGTTGTAAGTTTATTGGGTGTAAACATAGTGTATATAAAGCGTTCAACAAAAAATAAGGCTCCCTCTCTCACCCCCTCTCCTTCCATTCCTTCCACCAGACCAACATCACTGAACCACTGATAACCCCATTGTGCCATCCCCAACACCACGTGACTCAATTACCGGAAGTGTACCGGAAGTGCCAAAATGCAAATATGTTTAGGTTTGTAAAAGCCCCCCCCCCCCTGAGTTTCACATTCAAATGAATTGTCTACTTTTTTAAAAGTGTCAAAGTTAGTGTAAGATTTCTGTGCCAATAAATTGTCTACTAATCTTAAACTGTGTTCAACTTCTTTTGCATTTGAATTAGAAAAGCCCTACTGTGGTTCATTGCACAGTACTGTGCTTACTTATACCGCACTTAAGTGCTGTTTAAGTTACTGTGATTCATTTTGCAGTATGCTAAACACTAGTTAGTTCTAAAGTAACTTCACTGTGGTGTAACTTATAGCAAGTTTTTGGTCAATTGTTCCCAGTAAGTTACTGCATTAAGACTAAATCCACTTATTCGGAATGGATTTCCAAAGACAAAACACTTCACATCATCATGCTGCTGCTGCTTGTCCATTGACCCATTGTGCCACCATGAATGAAAGAAATGGTAGAAAATCTAATCAGAATTTTGAAAGATTCCTTGCCTTCCCCTCTCTCTAAATATATAAATAAACATTAGACTAATGCCACAGGGTGGGTCTGACTCCCTCATCCTGTCGCCTGTGAGAATGGGCCTGCTGATAGCTACACATATTGAATGAGCAACATCTATCCTCTCAGGGACGAGGGGGAGATTATTTGCTCACTGTCTTGGATGTGTGGGGCCTTTCCCGGGTTCATTTCCTTCAGGTGTGGGTGCAGGGCTGGGGTAAAAGAGATGACAGCAAGGAGAGAGACGGCGAGCGGCCAGTTGGTTGCACAAGGAGCATCAAGAGGAAGAGAGACTTGTGTGACCGAGCCAAATAACCCCCAGAGACGAATACGGACAAGAGGAGCTGGTGTGACTGAGCATCGACAAAACCAGCAACATCAGCCGATGGAGAGAGGAACTTGAGAGGAGGCGCTGTGGGATCTGTGGATGGGTGAAGTGCACTTTACTTTTCCTCCCAGTTAAGTACCTCTTAATTCTACATGATTGCCCAAATAATCGTATTAGCCTTCTTTTATACAGCCCTAAGGGAAGCTATCTGTGGGAGATACACAGCTGTTGGAATTGATCATAAGGTCGGGTCTAATAATTATTTGTGTTTTTTTTGTTTTAATAATTTTGCGTTGCTGTGGCCACGTGGTTCCTTTTTGTCCTTGAGTTTAGAGCTTTGGTTTGTTCGATTTTTTAATTGATTCGACCAACTGTTCAGGAAAGATATTCTGGATGTGCCCTTAGTCTGTTTATTTAATAGATACACTGAAAGGCCATGTCACCTATTATACAAAATTCACCTTTTTCATGGCTTTTATGGCATACAAAGTGTCAGAAAAGAGCACCCTCTCTGTTTTTTTCCTACCCCATCTATCTGAGAACCTGTGTAAAAATGAGCTGATCAAAATAGGGTCCAGTTCCTACGTAATTAGAAGTTCCAATAACTTTCTTGGCGGTATTGCAAAACCACCAGCAGCTATAGGTGACCCCACCCACGGTGAACCTGGAGAATCCACTGCTGTCCACCATTGTGGTGTTCTGGCTATCAGATACCTGCTTACACAACTCAAGCAAAGAATGCAACTTGTTCTGTTGTTGGCTGCATTAACCAACAGAAAAGTCTTTATGTAACTTACTGCCATCATCTGAGGACTAGCTTCGATTGTAGGTCCACGGGCTGGGGTAATGTTGTAACATTGGGTAATACAGAGAGAGACTGTGTGGACATTAAGTCTCATATGAAGACTTCGTCTGCCATCTTGCTCTCTCTTCCCCCCCTCGTCTACAACACACACTCCTCTCACCACATGATTGCTTGTTGCTTTTAGGTAGTATGTTTGTTATTGTATAGTAGATGTTTGTTGATTGGTAATATTATTGATTATGATCAGTATTGTTAAAGATAAACTCTGTTATAGTTTAAAGATCCATTTTCTGTGATTACTTTGTGCATAATAATAATAATAATAAGTGTTAATAATAGCTGGTTATTATAGTCGGTGCTTGAATTCAAATCTTCACTGTTTGTGAATGTGCACCAATTTTGAAAATTAGTCCACAGTTTGATTATTGGTCCCTGACCCCAGGGTGGTTTCCCGATATTATTAGTATATGTTAATAATCCTATTGATAGTTTAATTCTCATACTTGCTAATAACCAAGCCTGCTCCTGCCAGATCCCAACAATGATGTTGTAGTAGACTATAACGTTCCTCTCGCTTACTGTCATACATCTTAATGTTATTACATGACAGTATAATGTAACAGTGAATCTGTTTTACAGGTGATCTGAGTGACCTGGATGCTCGGACTGGAAGCTCCTGTCTTGTGAGATGTTCCTGAACCGAGCAGAGTGTATGAGAAACCACCTCTTACCTGAGGGCTGTAATGGGAAAAATATATTTTAGTATCATGAAATGTTTTAAAAGATGTACAACTGAGAGGGAAAGTGAGGAACACAAACACTGACAAAGCACAGCAGTCCTGCAGAAGTAGTTAATCAGTTTTATTGAACACAGTGTCTTGTTTCTCATGGCTGTTCACACACTGCCACTTCAGAAAGAGGAAGTGAAGACATAGTGTCTTCTTTTTCTATTTGGCAAGTTTGAGACAGACCATAAAACCATCACTGACTCCTAGTAAACACACCTGGCATGTGTTTAGATAAGAACGATAGCCAGGGTACGAAAACATCTACTCCGTGTCTATGTTTATCCCAAGGCGTGAACTCATGTATGCATAAAATGGTTTGGTATCTTGTACGATGTTGAACTTTTCACCACAGACACTGACTGAGGTGGCTGTGGTGCATCTTTCCCTTGCAAGCAAAATAAATAGAACAGGACAAATTTGAATCATTTGAAGACTTCATTATTTTCTTTGAATTTGTGAACAAAACTCTTCTCCCGATTTATCATTAGAAGTTTTTCCAAAACAGAGCTCCTTCAGCGTCTGACACAACTTGAGTCTACAAGAATCCCTTTTTCTGACGGATCACATGATCTTGACAGTTTAGTTTAGTCTGTCAAGAACTTCAGACCAGTTTCTCTTCTACCCTTTCTATCCAAAACACTTGAACATGCTGTCTTTAACCAACTGTCTTCCTATCTCCACCAGAACAGCCTTTTGGACCCCCACCAGTCCGGGTTCAAAGTGGGACACTCGACAGAGACAGCCCTCCTTGTGGTGACAGAGTCGCTTCACGCCGCAAGAGTTAACTCTCTCTCCTCTGTCCTGATTCTCCTGGACCTACCTGCGGCGTTTGACACTGTGAACCATCAGATCCTCCTCTCCACCCTCAAGGGGATGGGCGTCTCAGGCTCTGCACTCTCCCTGTTTGCATCCTACCTGACAGGTCGATACTACCAGCTGACCTGGAGGGGGGCCGTGTCGGAACCACGCATGCTGACTACGGGGGTTCCGCAAGGTTTAGTCCTGGGCCCCCTTCTCTTCTCGCTCTACACAACATCTCTGGGTTCTGTTATTCGCTCGCATGACTTCTCCTACCATTGTTATGCCAATGACACCCAGCTGGTTTTGTCATTTCCCCCCGGTGACACCCAAGTGGAGACACGCATCGCTGCATGCTTGGCTGACATCTCGAAGTGGATGACAACACACCACCTCAAGCTCAACCTAGACAAAACCGAGCTACTGTTCCTCCTGTTCCATCACCATTGATGATACCGTGGTGACGCCCACTTGGACTGCGAGGAACCTGGGTGTGACCCTGGATTACCAACTGTCATTCTCAGCAAACATTTCATCCGTTACACGCTCCTGCAGATTCCTGTTCTACAACATCAGGAGGATTCGTCCCTTCCTCACTGACGAGACAGCGCAGCTTCTCATCCAGGCTCTTGTCATCTCCCTTCTGGACTACTGCAACTCTCTACTCGCCGGAGCCCCGGCGACGGCCAACAGACCTCTGGAGCTTGGGCGATTGGTTGCCCCGTCGCTCAGAGGTCCCTGTGGCCGATCGACCCGGTCACGGCTGTTTTCTGTCCTGTCCCCACAGTGGTGGAATGAACTTCCCACTGACGTCAGGACAGCGGAGTCGCTGCCCATCTTTCGGCGCAGGCTGAAAACCCACCTCTTCAGGAAGTGCTACCCTGAGCCTTCCACTTAGCACTTATTGTATTCATACTAGCTTGTTGCACTTATTGTATTCGTATTACTTTTTTGCACTAACTGTTTTTCTTTGTTTCTGCACTGTACTTTGGCTCTGAGTTATGCTCCGCTTCATGCTCTTAGATGCTTGTTTGGAAAAGGAAATGTACTTATGACCTCTGGTGACTAGTAGTTCTTTTGATTACCAATGTTGAATGCACTTATTGTAAGTTGCTTTGGATAAAAGCATCTGCTAAATGACTGTAATGTAATGTTTACACACAAGTTATGCATTATGTGTACCCTATGTATATTTCAATGTCAGTCTATGAATATAGAGCTTTATAATCAAGCAGGGTTTTTGTCATTTTTAAATTTACAATTAATGATCTTGTGGTATAATACAAATATAACGTGTTATTTCACAAAGGTTTTATGTCGTTACTCTGTTTAAACAGGTGATATGAAAACAGCTCCTACATTTATCAACATACTATTAATATGATCTATTATACTGTTTCACATCAATTTACCACCACCACACTGATGGTCACTCTGTTGACTCTGTGAGCTACATGCTAACATGTTTGTTCTGTATCTCACATGGATGTATAAAGATAACGTATCTCCTCACATTGATTGCTTTATTCTTCACTGGACCCTATCAATCGATTCAAATGATCTTTTAAGACTGACGTAAAGCAGAGAGTGTGTTTAAGTTTTACTGAGTTGATGCATAATGTAAATACTGAGCTGACGTGACAGAGATATAAATAGCATAATTTATGGGTGCAAAAGCGTTGGGGAAAGCTGTTATCTTGGCTGCAGATGTTCATTTCTCTCTGGATCAGATTCTTGCTGGAACGTGTGCTGTGTTTAGTTTTCGATCAATGCTTTTTATTAGTTTATTATTCACGTAAATGTATAAAATTGCTTCTAAACCTCTGTGTTGAGTCACACTGCTGCCCCTAGTAGAGCTGTTCAGAGAGAGATCAAATGACAAGCAGACCCGGATGTGCTGACTAATCAGACTGGGCTCTTTTCGGAGGGGGGCTTAAAGAGACAGGCCCTGAACCAGAACTTTTCAAACGGTAAATACAGGCATCTGCAGGCATACAGTTTGATAAGAATACAGTGTTTTGTGAACATTACAGCATGCAAAACTAGTAGAAAATGAAAATACAAGTATGAACCTGAAAATGAATATAATAGGTCTTTGAAGGAGCCATCTTTAAAGACTGCACTATATTGCTCCTAACTTTGCCTTTCTGCACGTAGGCCCCTCACTATCCCTGACCCCTGACCTGAAGAGGAGAGGCTCTGCCTCGGACCTCGGATTCGATACCTTGATGCACTGTCAGGATCAGTGCTACTACAGTCAAGCCGATAGTCAAGAATGCCAGCAGTGCGCTGGGGTGTCCACTGGATACGGTGGAGGTGGTGGGAGACAGGAGGATGATGGCTAAGCTATCATCCCTGATGAACAACACCTTCCACCCCATGCGGGATGCCCTGGCAGCTCTGTGCAGCTCCTTCAGTCACCGGCTGATTCACCCCCGTTGTGAAGGAGAGGTACTGCAGGTCCTTCCTTCCTGCTGCTGTCAGGCTGCACAACCAGCTGTGCTCCCAGTAGACCACACAACACTAACAACACTAAACATTTGTGCAAAAGAAACACTGTGCAATAAAAATACTCTGTCTGTATATATAATATCTTTAGTATTTTAGTTATACTTACTGTGGAGTTTGAACATTTTGTACTTTCACTTACTTTTTTACTTGTTGCTTTTGTTTTTTACTCTGTATCTTGTGTGCACTGTCCACTTTGCTGCTGTGATCCTGAAAATTTCCCCACTGCAGGACTAATAAACCTGTATCTTATCTTATACAGGTCGGCTGCTGCTGGTCTCTGTGGGCCTTCAGCCTTTAGGATCAATGATTACAAAATATGTTATATATGTATAGTGTGGATGGTCCAAAATGGATGTAAACACATCTCAAAAAAAATCCTGAGACTTAAATCAAATATAATGATGTACAGAGCAAATCATGTGCCTCGGCACAAAGCAGAAGAGCAAGTGATCCGAACCTAGGGATACTTACTGTGTAGAGAAAACAAACAAACAAATACACTATAGATTAGCGAACGGATAATTATTGTACCACTAAAAAGTACTCATCAGAATTCTTCTCCCCCTAAAAAAAGATGCCTGTAATCAGCACGCTGCAGTATGTTTGCAATAAGCGCATTTTATGCCAGTAGTTGTATTTTGCAATGTCATCAAAGGACGGAAGGGTGTGGCTGCAGAGGGCTCAGTTTCAGCTTGTGGCATCATTTGTGCCCTGACTTTAAACTCTCAGGAGTTATTCCTCTAAGGTACTCAGACTATTCTTCAGCAGCTCTGATGTTCCCTAAGCCTGATCATGAGGTTGTCTAAGCCCAATAACCCACGAGCTAAAGGATTTGATGGGTAGAGTGTTTCAAGAGTACACCGTGTGGGAGTATGCAATGCCTGTAAGACTGAAGTCAGGGAAAAACACCCTCTGGTTCTCTCTAGCATCAAGCTAGCCACAGTTACTGTAGCTGTATGAGTCTACATTTACTTCCACTTACCTTCACAGTAAATACTCACACGTAACTTTTTTGGGGTAGGATTTTCACAATGATTTCCTCACATTGAAAACTGAAGCTGGAAGGCCAGACAGATGAAACCCCATCAGTCTAGGCCCAGGAGAGAGAGTCTTTCTTCTTGCTCCGTGAGTCCTGTAGGTTAAACATCCACGCATTTTTTTATGAAAAAGTGGCACAGCCAAAGACCAAAAATATATTGACTGCTGGAGTCTGTTCCTGAATATACAGTGGGCCATCTTCCCCTTCTACAACCATTTGCATGCATGTAAAAATGACTAAATCAACAACTGAACACGCACCTGTAGTGGTTATGAACAGTAATGAGCGGTTTATACCACGTTTCAGCAAATATTCAATACCTTGAGTTTTCAAAGAGTTTTCAACTGCGGGTTGGGTTTGCTCACCAGACCAGATCTCATATGTGAACAAAAAGGTCTAGTGTGTAGAATTTGTGCCGGCTCTATAAAGAGGACCCACATTTTCTATCTGAACGAGGTCGATTATTCAGAGCTTTCGCACTGCGAATCGAGACATCCACCAATGACGTTGTGTGGAACAGACGTCTTTAAAAATATACACTATCAACAACAACACGGAGGCGGCAAACGTATTACTCCTTTTAATCTTGACAAAGGCGGCCTACCAGATCCACTCCTCCATTCTCACAATGAACTTCAACTTCATTTAAATCGTTACAGATACAGACGTTACCTTTGATCCCTGCATTTAAATTTTCCTAAGCTTTTCTTAGGAGCAGTGTTGTAAAGCTTCTGGGGAGTAACTCAGAAGGGGAGAGGTGGGGAGAGAGGTTCAGTACATACACTGTACATGTACATGTACATGTACAGTGTATGTATACATAGTGTAAATATTTACCAGATGGAACTCAAATTCTGAAAGTAAAGTCATTCAAACAGCTACAGTAGCTTAGGCTATACAATAATTGACCTCAGACAGAAGTTGGTCTGGGCCAATCTATTAAAACAAATCTATTAAAATCTTTTATTAAAGCATCACAGATTTCCATCACTGCCGTATGAATAGTTCAGATGTGAATTATTCGCAGGTGAGTATTTTCGTGCCGTTTATCCGTTATGCCCCAGGTGTGTAAAGGTCTTTGGTCTGGAACCCCTCAGTTCATTTTTAATATCTAACTGGCGCTCAGGTCTAACAGGCGATCAACATTTTGACGCAACACTGACGAACAGTGAGCAGCTTCTCCCGGTCTACACGGCCTGTCTCAGCACATTAGGGCGGGACTTGGGTAAAAGCGGCTTGTGAATAAAACATAAGGCCTGTAGTCTATAATGGTTATTCCTTATGTAATTTAAGCCATTTATCGGGTTAAAGTGCCAAGTATTTGCCAGACAAGCAAAACGATTTTAAGATGTTTTAATTGACTAAAATGTAGAGAATGAAATAGACCTCGTGCTTTTATTTTGAAGCTCGCGGTTACTTGCGTACATCCTGTCTATCGGACTCAGAGATCGGCGATGTGTTCGGGTTGCGAAGTTGTCGCAGTTTGATCAGCACCTCTAAAGAAGGAAGTGCAGCCATGGCGCAGGGGCTCAAGGAACGCTTCGACAAGTTCCTCCATGAGAAGAACCTCATGACGGACAGTCTCGCAAAGATCGAGGCGAAGACCGGAGTGAGCAGGACGTACATAGCTGTCGGTGAGTGTGGACAGGATCATCACATAGGAAGCGATAGGAGGGAGTCAGCGCGTGGCGGACCGCTTCATTCTGCCTCATCATTTAGGAAAAGAGAGGCTGTAGTAATAACCCTTTATTGTATTCAGCGGTGACGTATCATATGTATCGTGTGTTTGTTGGACAAACGGCGTGACAAAACATCTGGTGTGTGTGTATGTGTGTTTTTTGCAGCTGTCATCGGTGTCATCGCAGTGTACTTGGTCGTTGGTTACGGAGCCTCCCTACTGTGTAACCTCATCGGCTTCCTTTATCCAGCCTACATATCGTGAGTGAATTATTCTTAGAGCTCTTTAAGGAGGGGCCTGCATAGCAACCCCACCCAACACGCACGCACAGACACGCGCACACACACACGCGCACACACACAAAAACACGAACACAAACAACACCGATGGAAAATAAGCCATTTAATTTAGGAGTTTAAATCATTATGAATATTATTTGAATGTGTTATTTTTGGATTTTAAACTAAGTGTATGTAGGCTACTAGAACCTTGAGTAGTCACTGTTACTAATAGTCTTTTGGCCCATTATGTCAGTATAATACACTTTGTTCTCTTACCAGTTTAGCTCCTTAACAACAATTGAGGTTCATATTTGTGCTGACCAGTCAATGCTGTAAAGTTTTTTTTGACTTATGGAGACTTTGTTCCAACGCTTGCAGCTACCTGTTATCAGGGATATTTCATCAGACTTGACAAAGCTCCTGCAGAGCCACAGTAGACATTACAGGCTCAGTACTTCTGCTATTAAGCTGATCCTCATCTATACAAGCAGGGGCGCTTCCTTCTGATAATCTCGTGATCATAACTTTATTTGATAATGAACTCAAATTACATTTGTTGTGTGGTTCTCATTCATTTTAAGACTTGTTGAGAGAATAGGACTTGATTATCTTTTTTTCCCCACATTTTTAAGCTACAAAACAGGAAATCGACAGACGCATACAGTAAAATTAAACAACAGATTGTCTTGGAATGTTGTCCCAACATTAACACATATGTCCCTAATACAAATAAAAGTAATTAGCAGTTATCATGATGTTATTATCTCGGTGTCACATGTAGGCTTAGCTTTGGACGCCTCTTTGTCTCAAGGCTGCGATGAATGACTCCATGATGAGACCGATATAGAGCGACCAGGATTATCTACAGCTGATGACACTTTGTATGGATGTGATCCCAAAAATAAAGCATTTGCTATCTTTAGTTAATGTTATGATCAGATCATTATTCTGGGAAGTTGAGTTAAAAATGTTAATACAAACACCACTTGTATGTCTTCATGATTGAGTTATGATCTCAAAAGAAACTCAGTGTGATGAGTGTTTCATGTGATCAGTGAGCATGTTCTAAACAACAACAAAATGCTTTCAAATTTTGCCCTTTTCACTTTTGTGATGCATTTTGAATTGATTAACATGATTATCGGTCATGCACAAGTTACTTACCCTCGACTCATCTCCTACTATGTATCGATTGGTTAGCAGTGGGCTGGAGAGAACAGCTGTTATATTCTTGATCTCTGCTGAGGAAAAACTGAAGTCTGTCACAGAGTAGAGCAGATATCACAGCCTGGAAGACACCGACATTTAGATAACATAAGAACAAAATCAAAATAAGTAAGGTGTGTCAAATGAAAGTAAACGGCTAGTGTTTAAGTTTGGCTTTCTAGCTCAAAATATCTATTCAAACAGTCTTATTATAGGACTGTTTGAAGCCTTCCTGCAGGTTCTAACGTTTCCGTTCAAACCGTTTGGTGAGGTCTAGTATAGTGTTATACTAAGAGGTCTTTGTACTCTTTAATCTACCATCTAAATGGGCCAATAGTTTAGTGGCAGGAAACTCGTTATGAAGGTTTCCTGTTTTTTCCTGCAGTTCTGCTGAATAATTTATAACATGTCCTGCAGCCTTCATAAAATATTTGGCATAATCAATAACAAGTGGTACATATATGCTAGTTTTTCGTATGCACACGGAACTGGAAGTAGTCACATAAGCCACTTATTAAACTGAGACATGGTGTCGTAAACATATTGTCTTATTCTCAGCTGATGAAGCGAGTGTCTGTCGTCAGCCACTGGAGGTAAATGTTAGCTGGTGAACTGAAATCTGGCGGATAAACTTCTGTCAGTCTGTGATGAGGTTCATGATATCAGCAGCCGAGACAGCTGGCAGAGGGCCGGCCTTGTTACCGCCAGCAGCTTTGCACGTACGGCCGCACACACAACTGTGAAACCAGAGGCCTTAGTATTTGTTCACTGTTCACATGTTCCGACATCTTTTCCTTTGCTACATAACCATTAGCGCCCAGACAGCCCAACATGTCCTCCCGGTGTGTTGTGGACTGTTAAAGCTGCTGTAGTAAAACAGCAGGGTGTGCATGTGACTGAAACACAGAGGAGCTTTTATACTGAGACCAACAGGCCTCAGGGAGAATACATTCAATCAAAAAGACTTCTATTGGAAACAAACTTCAAGAAAAAACTAATAACTGTTCTTTTTATTTTTCTTCAATGCTGTTGCACACACCCTTTAATGCGTCGGTGTGTTTGACATCCGGGATGATTAACCAAAGTGAACAGGAACAAGAGAACAGGAAACCACCATGTGTCTCTGTAACCCGACACTATAACGCACAGAATGTGTGTGTGTGTGTGTGTGTGTGTGTGTGTGTGTGTGTGTGTGTGTGTGTGTGTGTGTGTGTGTGTGTGTGTGTGTGTGTGTGTGTGTGTGTGTGTGCGCGCGTGTGCGCGCGCGCGCGTGCGTGTCCTTCCAGCCCAGTATCAGTGCAGTTCATGATATAGTCATAATAGAAGGTCAATTAGGAGCCTTATTCGTGGTGGACACACAAATTAAATGCATCCACATGACTAAGCAACAGTCAGAGCAAGTGACGCACTTCATAATATCCACGGTGGACGGTTCCAACAAACAGGACTTTCATCCAGAAGACCAGCGTTCGACACCACGTTGTGGTTTTCCAAAAATGTTCGTGACAGTTTTCCTAAACGTAATTTTGTGGTTTTGTTACCCAAACCTAACTGTACGTAGTTATTTTAAGCCAACCATCATGTTTTTCCTTAACCTAACTAGATGGTTTTGTTGTCTTAACCTAACTTTTGGTTTTAACGTAATGTCGTCCCCGAAAAAAAAGTTGTGCCAATGGACACAAAGGAAACCGGACAGTTTTGTGTGCCTGTACACGAAACCAATACATTGCATTTTGTAACCATTAAACGAATTGCCGTGATACTGTGTTGGTCCTTATTAATTAACTTTGAATAAACAAGCAGACAGCGCTCTGTGGCAGCTGGAGTGGAGCTTCAGGGCTCTGCGGACCGAGTCGAGCAGTTCAGTGAGAACGCTGCAAGCAGCATTTCCGGGGGATGAAGCAAAACGGCCTGCTCCAAACGGCCGTGCCACAAACAAGCACTGCATCAGTATAGAATGAAAGAGGGAGTGAAGAGAGGCTGGAAGCTGCTGTAGTTGTGCAGAGGATCAGTGTAATATGCGCTGTTTGACCACAACAGTGACCGTAGTGAGTTGTTAAGGAGGGTAGGGTCAATCAGCAGCTGAATGTGCAGCTGTTATGAAAGTATGGAGAATGGACAGACAGTCTCACCAAAAGCTCACTTTATCTGGTACTCAAACCAGTGAGACAGAAGGTACAATTAGAGCCAGTAGAGAACATATGGACTGTCATCAATGAACATATTTATTGTATCTCTATTCAAGATGGTGATAAGGATATGGTAACAATGTGTTAGACAAATCATCTGTGATAACATAATAAACTTTTGTGGAACTGTATAACACAACAGTATTTTAACTCTGTAGGAGACTTCAAATCAGCACATGATTTACATGCAGTGTCAACGTTCCGGGCAGCAGTTTTAAAGTTTTACAGTTTTGATAGTTTGATAGTCTTATTTCCATCATCAGGAAATTATTCCCACATCTTTTACTTTACTGGAACATTCACCAAAAGTTGATGCATTTTAATCCTTATTATCTGTCAAAAGACAGAAAGGAAGAAAAATATGTGCTTGTCCTTGCCACAGATGAATGCATTTACTTTAATTTGTATAGCCCAATATCACAAATCATAAATCATAAGTGACTTCAACAGCGGAGACTGTGTTTTGGTTCCCTTCTCTCAACAGCCTCCTTTTATCCCTGACTAGCTCTCACTAACCAGAACCGTCACTTTAGAGGTGACAGATCAGCAAACACTCAGATGAGTGATGTTAAGGTAGTCATGTTGGAAGGCCCTGACGGACTACTTTATCATTCAGGTTGGTTGGATGACTTGTCTTTAGAGTCACCCTTTAGAGGGCAGGTGACTCAATTCAGCCTCATTTTGCAGATGTTAATAAACCTGTTAAAGTAGTCGGGGAATATGGAAGGAAAAGGAAGCCGATGTAAGGTAAGGCTTTAAAGAGAGAAGAAAAAGAAGAAAGGAAGAGATGGATTGACTAATGTTAACTTATCTTAGCTTACATATCAATCTTTTCTCTTACATGTTGGTCCTCTCTCTTTCCAGGATTAAGGCCATTGAAAGTGCCACCAAGGACGATGACACTAAGTGGCTGACCTACTGGGTGGTGTATGGGCTCTTCAGTGTGGCTGAGTTTTTTGCTGATATCTTCCTCTCCTGGTTTCCATTCTACTATATTGGAAAGGTAATCCAGCCGGGGTCTGTTGTGCTTGTTTGTTTTTTAATCAATGTTTTGTGCTGAAAAATTCATCCATTCATTCCTAAAACTAAGAATAAGCTGATTTAAGTGTGCAGCTTTCCCCTCCTGACTTTGATATCTTATATTTTGTACACTACTATGGCGAAGGCATAACCCGCCTCCCTCTGCCTCTGATAACACTAGCTCTAAGCAGCTTATGAATTCATATTTAAATCTGCTAATATCAAGATTTTTTTTTAAATAAATACAAAATTCTATTGACCGAAGATGATTTCAAATATAATCAGTTGAAAATGATGAGCGTTCAGTTCAGTTTGGTTCACCATGCTGTCCAGCCAGAATGAGTAACCCCACCTAACCTGGATATTTATAATATGGGAATAGTCCAGAACCTCCGGTTCTGAAAAGTGAAGCCAATGTTCACTTTTACATTTAAGTAATAAACTTGCATTCTTTATAACGGTACATCAGGGGGCGACTCCTCTGGTTCTATAGAAGTCTATGAGAAAATTACTCTAATTCTCTCTTGATTTATTACCTCAGTAAACATTGTAAATATGAGTTTATGGTCTCAATCTCTAGTTTCAAGTCTTCTTCACTTCAAAGGTATGGTCCCATTTGGAGAAAATGTGTTTAAGATAAGATAAAGCATGGTGTGCTTTAGGGCGGGGCTTCCTTGTGGTTACAGGTCGCTACCAGAGTTTTCCGTGTTTTCCGTCTTAGAACTTAGAACCCTTTCACAGTCTGTTTTCACTTCATTAAAGTTAATTCAAACATTTTGGTCGCCTAAAATGTTTTGTTCAGCGTTCAGTTGTACTCAGCTCCATCCTCTGGAGTCACTTCTGGTTCCAAAAACCAAGATGGCGACAGCGAAAATGGCGATCTCTAGGCTTCAAAACATCAGTCCACAAACCAATGGGTGACATCACAGTGACTCTGTCCACTTCTGATATGCGGTCTGTGGCTGAGGGAGTCAAACAGTGGACTCTGTCCACATTGAGCACCGCTTTTCACTTGTGGGTGTGTTTTCTCTCAGTTCTTCTTAGCCGAGTAAACAAATCAACATGTGGAGGGTGCAGCACACTGCACTGATGATAAAGAGTATCTGAGTGCTGAAAGCTGTCTCAGCAAGTTCAACAGCAGCCAGCAACGGTGCAGAAAGCCTGTGTTTGCTTTAATGGGCGTGCTCTTTTTCTTTATTTTAATTTAGAATGTGGTAATCATTTATAATGTGTAACCATGGTCTCTGTAACACTGTGATAATCTGGGATATTAAAGATAACAAAATGTTGTTTAACACACAAAATATAAGTAGATCCACATATCTCTGTCCAAAATCCAAACTAAAAATGCTTTAGGATGCACTGCTTTAGGGTACACTGCTTTAGGATGCACTGCTTTAGGGTACACTGCTTTAGGATGCACTGCTTTTGGATGCACTGCTTTAGGGTACACTGCTTTAGGATGCACTGCTTTAGGATGCACTGCTGGGATGCACTGCTTTAGGATACACTGCTTTAGGGTACACTGTATCAGTGGTGTTTTGAGGTGGAAAAGAAGTTTGGTAATCTGTCTGACAGATGCTCTAGATCCTGGCAGCCTCTTCTGGACCTTCCATTAACACACACGGGAAGCAAAAAACAAAAAGCATTTTTCTCTGACAAACTAGCAGTTAGCCACATCTGAGTACATTTTAAAGTTAAACGCACATATGCAGACCTTTGTGCTCTCGTTCTAGCAGTGGGTGAATGTACATTTAGGCTACTTAATACTTTACTGAAGTGTAAATTTTAGGTACTTCTAGCCCACTTTACTTGAATATTTCCATTTAATGTAACTTTATACTGCTAGTCAGTGCCAGCATTCCCCTTATTCACCCATCGCTGTGTATCAACAACCTCTTGCTACTTATTTCTTATTTACGGAAGCTTGTCATACTGTGTCATGTGTTTGTATATTTACCCATAGTGTTAACACTCTGTGTTTAAGTGTTTGTCTGAACATTTAATTCTCCTGGAAATGTTTGTGCTGTAGTGTTGTGGGTGTTCTGGGTCCCCTGGTTCTCACGCCCTGTCCTCGGTGTCATGCCTCAGATTGTCCAGGTGCTCTCCATATTGTTTTTATGTTCATGCAGCTCATGAGGTTTGGCTGCATAGACGCTTGGCTTTGCGCCAACCATTATGAATGGCCCAGATAACCTGATATGGAGAGGGCAGAAAATAGTAGCAGCAGCTTTTAGAAGTGCCTGTGCTCATGAAAAGGCACGGTACACCAGAGAGCACAACGAAGAAGTGCTGGTACTGCACAACAAGTGAGTACCAGCCCACTTTTACCACTGATTCTAGTCCACCACATCTCAAAGGGAAATATTCACTACATTTATTTGACAATATTAGTTACTAGTTACTAGTACAATTCAGCTAATAAACTATGATGTATTGTTAAGTAGTATATAACTTAATTATTAAGTATGTAAAGTAATAAATGAATAAAGTGATGAAGTCATTAATGCGTGAATAACTGGGCCTACTGGGGTGGCTGTAGCTCAGCGGGTAGAGTGGTGGTCCTGAAACCAGAACACCAGTCTAACCCTGCTTCCCTCTGTCTGCATGTCTTAGTGCACTGAACCCAAAGTTCCTCCACACACACTAAATGCTAAAGATTAATGCAGAGGTCAGATTTCATGTTTGTGCCTCTATGTACATGACCACTGAAATACAGTTTTAACCTTCAATATAATAAAATCTATTAATTGAAATTGGTCATTCTGAATGAGTACTTTCACTTTTGGTACTTGAAGTATATTTTGCTGATACTTTTGTACTTTTACTAATAATATTTTGAATGCAGGACTTATATTTTTAACAGATTATTTATACACTGTGCTCTACTTAACAATTTAATCATAAACCCATTGATAGTATAAATATGAATGGTGGTAATTCATAAAGCATGGTAAACAAAACGGTATAATATTTATTTTCAAAATGGTTGTTCAGGGAGCACAAACTAGGTCAGTCAAGAGCACAAATTAGTAATTCATGCACAATATACACAAAGGAGGTTTTCACCTGCCGGGCTCTCTGTTGAGGGTTGTAAGAACTTTCATGGGCTGAGGGTTCCGGGACAAGAGGATGTCGCATGTGTACAGATTGTAAAGCCCTCTGAGGCTAATTTGTAATTTGTGATTTTGGGCTCTACAAAAATAAATTGAATTGTATTGATGTGAGTAACTGCAATAAATATCCTTATGTCTGCTGATAATATGATAGTTTGGGTTTTGTTAAGATCACAAAGTAGTTATTCTATGACAATAGTATTTCCGTTTAATAGAATGTCTTCATTTTGATTAGTCCAAAGATCCTTTTTGTCCGTGGAAGACTATGGTGACATCATTTATATGCATGTTCATCTTCATCTCTTTTGAAACATTTCTGGATAAAGTCTATCAAGCTATCTTGTGGTTTGTCACTGGTGCAAGCTTCCATTCACACCATTGTGACTTGTATGAAATCAATGGATTTCACTGCTTTACAGACCCATATGTTCATTTTTATTATAGAAGCTTTACTGTCACATTACTGCAGTACATATCCAGTTTACTGTCAAATTACTGCAGTACATATCTAGTTTACTGGGTACATTGCTGCAGTACATATCCAGTTTACTGTCACATTACTGCAGTACATATCCAGTTTACTGTCACATTACTGCAGTACATATTCAGTTTACTGTCACATTACTGCAGTACATATCCAGTTTACTGGGTACACTACTGCAGTACATATCCAGTTTACTGTCACATTACTGAATAGTGAATAGTCTACTCATCTGTGTAAAGGTGTAACAGCAGCAGTCACACAGTTTATGTGTACCTATGTGTACTTATACATTCATTGTAGTAACATGACAGAGATATAAATAATTACTGTTGCACCATCAATTAAATAACAAATATTTTCAACTGGACCTGCACTGTATGCAATGAAAAACCATGTAGTACAGAATTAGTTTTGGTAGTAATGTTACAGAAAAGTCAACCTCCCTGAGCTTTTTTCTTTTACTTAGTTTTTCTTTTTGCGGTTTGAGGGACAAACCAGTCTGATTTGTGATATTATATTTTACAGCCTGTAATGTTCTCTCTTGTTCTACCCCCAGTGTGCCTTCTTGGTGTGGTGCATGGCTCCGACTTCCTCCAACGGATCAATCCAGATTTATAACCGCATCATTCGACCATTTTTCCTCAAGAATGAAACCAGGATTGACGATGCGGTGAAGACGCTCCAGGATAAGGCGTCAGAAGCTGCTGACAAGATCAAAGATGAGGGTGAGTGGATCCACATGTTTGTGTTGTGTACTGTAAATAGAGTCGACCCATACTGGAATGATTGTTTTTTTTAAGTAAATAAATATAAAAAAAGAGAGCAAATATAACTTTTAGAGATCCCTAATCACATTTTTTGCCACTGATACTAATTGATGATCATTGATGATCCATAATGTTGTTTGATTATAGCAGCTGGTTAAGGTAAACTGTGTCATTAAAGATTTAGCATGTAAATAACAATTATTGACCTAGACTGTAGACAGAATGAGACCTTTATTTAAATAGTTTTATACATAATTCTTGTAAAATTTGTTTTATTAAGAAGCATCCCTGTTTTCTGATATGCTGCTGGTATAATTTTCTGTAAAACACACTTCCTCGTAAGGCATTACTTATTCACTAATGAATTCCATTGGCCTCTACTTTGCCTTTTAATTATGCATTTATTCATTTGATTTAGAGTTTAGCTCATGTCAAAGAAACTCAACATTTCCAGCACCGACATTTCACATGAAAAGCAAATGGCATATGGCATTCACTCCCTTTTCTGGTGGGCTTTTAATGTGAAACATCCGCAGGAAGTGTTACTTTTCACAAAGTATAGATAATATAGTATAAAGTATAGTTCTAGATAACGAACCGGAGATGTGACGTTTGTGTGTAATTTGTCCACAGCCAAGAGAGCCACAGCCAACATCATGTTTGAGGAGAAGAAAAGCTCTTAAGGAGGCGTGTCTCTGGAGCTCACTTGGTAAAGAGGAAACGTTGCCTTCAAAATGTTTGTCTTAAAGAGAATCTGTTAAGTACGTAATCTTCATCCAACCTGTAGTAGATGTTACTCTTGTCACATGCATCAATAAAAGGCCTTTTCACAGGTCAGTATCTTACTTCAGATGACTGTACGCTGGCCCTGATGACCTTTATGAACCAAATAAAAACAACTCTCCTTAAGTGGTCTCCTGTGTGCTTCATCTGACGACTTCAAAAACAAAGGCAAAATATATAATAATAATAGCGTGAAAGACATGTTTTCTCCGAAACCTCTTATAAGTAGATGGACTCTTTGATTCACAGACATTCTGAAGTCTTCATTTAATACAAAAGCAGTACGTTTGTTTACAGGTGGAGCACTTCACATGTCTGAAGTTGGGTTTGACTGTAAACATCTTCAATTGAAAGCTATGCTTGAAGATTTTTTCTAGACTTTATAATCATTTATCACACATTTCAGAGAACATGTAACGCATAAAGAGAAACCTGCAGGCTTCAGAAGTCACTGAAGCACTGTATCATCTCAAGTCATGCTCACGGGGTAATAATAATAACAATAATAATAATGCAGGAGCCACCTTAACGGGTCCCTCTACCAAATCTACTTTACTCTAGTATATATATATACTTATATATATATATACTTATATATTATATATACTTATATATTCTTTATGTATATATATATATATATATATATATATATATATATATATATATATATACATACACACGCACACACCATGTACACCAAAACTGCTGCGCAAACCTTTCTGTTTATATCTGTGTTCTAAGTTTCCACCAGAAGGTCCTGTGTGTGTTTTGTATTTTATAAGTTACTTTCTCGATACATTTTAGTTTTCAAGCTCATTAAATCTTTTGATCTTTTTACCGGTCAGTGCTGTCTTAAGTAAGGACGTTTATTTTTAGTGTAAAATCAATACACTCTCAATACACTTTACACAAAATAAAGAAGGCATTCTCAATGTGCTGTATCTGAAAATATCTAAAAACATGCAACACTAAACGTATTAAGTGTTATTAACTCATTTGTCTTTTGTTTTGATTTCATTATCTGCCTTTTGTGCTTTTTATTGCACATTCTGTGATGGACCGTGATATAGATTGTGAAAGGTGGTATGTAGTCATCATTTACTTAGGGGGTGATCTGAATCTGTAAATTCTGCTATTAGATCTATCCAAGTTTACACTTTGTCTGAATATACCTGTACGCACCTTCTGTCTGAAACGCTCCATTCATGTTTTCTGCTCGAGGCAGCCCACAATAAACTGACTGGGTCGTCTTGTTTCTCAGTTTGTGGGTTGGTGGCACTCAGATAATCAAATGTGCTCAAGCACTGGTTACATGCTATTATCAATGGAATAGCAACAAGTATGCATACAAATACAGTTCAGGCATCAACAGGTGGATTTATACACTTGAGAGTTCTGACTTCCTTGAGTCTCGTCATCATAAGGTTGCTAGGCAACTAGCAGGGACAAATAGTGATCCTCTCATCTCACTCTTGTTAATAAAGAGATTAAGAATATTTCCAAAATGTCCAATTATTCCTTGCATTGCAATATAGCAGATAGTGATGTAATTAGAAACATCTGTTTTTGTTGTCATGTTTTCTGATAGCAATCTATTCTGAGAAGTTCAGTTGATTTGACATGCTCCTAATATCTCAAACTTAATATGAATTAGCTTCTTAAGTGTACTGATTTATTATATTTAATGGTAGAGGTATAAATCCATTCCCTGCTGCTTGTCCTAGTGTTTATTTAAAGTGCATTGTTGCTCACAAATAGCTACTTCATCTGAAATCCAGATGATATCAGTATTGATCTGTCGGTGCCTCTCAGGAAACGAAGTCCCGCTTTGACTTCATTCACGAGGTTCACTTTGAAAAGTCCAGTTTTGATCCACATAACTTTGAATGAGCTGAGCCAAGCTAATATCGTTCTTTATGTATGAAACGCCAGAAGAGGTTATCAAAGGTGCAAGGGCAGTGATAAAGACCAATACATCAGATCAAATTAGACCTCAAGCACATTGTAGTTTTTCTCAGTTGCTTCAGCACCATCTGCAAATGGATTAGTGTTTTCAAAACAGTGTGAAACTTTCAAACTATATATACTATATCATTTTCTCACAACACATGCGTCTCCGGTCACTTTCACACAGATTTCAAAAGGTATCATACAATTATCTTCAGTTGTGATGTATCGGTTGGCATGTAATCAAAACCAAAACAGTGCAGCCGTCATAACTTTGCAAAACACAAACGTTGCTGAAACTTGTCACATTTTCAAATTTAGACCACAAGTGCAGGTGCAGACCTAGCAGGAGTCGGAGGCCGGTACCTCTTATACTGGATGTGGACAGTGAAAGGAAGACGCATCAGTACACTGCTGCTCTGGTCAGAGGGAGGACAGTCACGTGTTCCTGTTCAGCAAATAAGCACCATGAGCATTCTGCAGAGACCTTTAGTTTGTAGGTGACCCTGCTGAGAGCACATAAAGCGATCTGCTGTTTCATTCAAGCAAACGTCACGACACAGAGACGCACGGCCAGTCAAACTCTAACCGACGGTTATCTGCAGCGATTGCGTCGGCTCGGCCATCGCTCGGTCAGCAGAACAAAATCAACCTCCCGTGTGTTCAATCCGGCAGAAGCAAGCAGTCGACACAGTGTTTAAGAGAGTTGGTACGAGTGAGTACAGTGATTGATTTTAATGGCTTCATAAACAACTATATAAAACAGTTCATAAAAACTCATGCACTTTCAGTGTAAAGTCATTTTGAAATATAGAGGAAATTTATGTACAACAGTGTGAACCGTAACAGTGACTTCATTCAGTTGGGTGGTTCACCACAAATATACTTGGCTGCATAGAAACATTGACATTATTGCCTACGTAGAAAAGAAAACTGAACGAAAGAAAAAAAAAAAAAAAAAGTGTAAAAAGTGGAGCTTAAGATCCAACAGGTGCTTCTAGTGAAAGACAACCGTCTTTTTTCAGACTGATTTCAAAAGTCAGTTCCTTCCAACTTACTGATTTCGACACACTGAGGCAAAAGAGCTAAGCACTACAGGATAAAACTGAGAATCATTAAAGAACTTTCCCTTTACCAAAAGTAATATTCTGAAAGCATCGTCATGAAAGAACTATTATACAGGATACTCACTCATAGAACGACAAAAAAGCCTGAGTTGATGGGAAAAGTCATAATAAATCCAAAAAGCCTGAGGAAAAAGACCACTGATTTACTATTTTACAAAAATTTACAACAGTGTAGCTTAAGGAAAAAAAACATGATACACCTTGCTCTCCAAAAAAAACAGAAACAATCCAGGTTATTTTATTTTTTTTACAGCTAGGATATGTTATTAAATAATTCACGCCTGGTGGAAAATAGAAAACCTGCTGAGGAGAATGAGAAATGCTGTAAATGAGGTACTTCAGGTGGTGAGCCTGAGCCCGGGCTGGATTCAACCAGACACCTTTACATCAACTTGTAATGCGATTCACGTGACACCGACTTCTCATCGCGTCAACACTTAAATAAGGTAGATAATTACATTAGGCATGATCGAGAGACAGAGACAGACACACATAGAGAACAGTCATTTACAGGATCCAGTGTCATTGGTTGGTGGGAATATGAGGCAGCACTCAGGGTCAATTCAGTTTCCAGAGTTAAAAAAAAGTTTATAAAAATAACAGAAAAATGCTGCTCGCTGTTGAACACAGCGACGCAGCTTTAAACTCTTTAATACAAAAATATGCTTTGAATTTTTTTTTCATTATTATTTTATCCTGCCTGGTTTGAGCCGCTCCCTGGCGTTCGTCTCCCGGGTTAGCGAGATGAGCTGCAGCTGAAGCGAGGAGAGGACCGCCACGCTGAAGTGACTCGAACACAGCGCTTCAGACGGCTTCTGGTCCGAGTCCACAGTCCCTGTAAGGCATCTGCTGTGTTGATGAGTCTATGGCTGCTACTGGCAGACCCGGGCAGCTCCTGTTATGTCTTGCGGCTGCTCCAGATCTGCTCTGGTGTGCTCTTGTGGTCCGACGAGTAGTCGAAAGGCGAGCGGTGTCCCATGGGCGAGCGGGAGTCATAGGGCGAGCGCTGGTCCCGGGGGGAGCGGGGCCCGCTGGCCGAGGCCCGCTGCTCCGCCTGCCAGTCTGAGTGGTAGCGGTAGGAGGAGCGGTGCTCCGAGTGGGAATGGTCCTTCACGTCCAGCCGGTGGTCTCTGCTGGAGCGGAACTCCTCCAGCTTCCTGTGCTTGCTGTCATTGTAGTATCTGTACACACACACACACAAAGCATCGGCATGACTCGGCAGCAAAGAGACACTTGGACAACAAAAAACACAAGTATTGCACTAGGGCTAGACCAGCACGCGGTGCTTCAGCCCCTCTGTTGCGACTCCCCGAGTCTACATCCACACTAATACGTTTTAAAACGGAGTTTTAACAAATAGAAACGATCTCCGTCCACACAGCGTTTCAGCATTGTTTTCAAGATGATCTCCGTCCAGACTAAAATGTCTGAAAACGAATATCACGTGACTCTTCACGTACACCCGGCATGCGGCCGGTGTAAACAGGAAGTAGATTGGTTGCTTAAAGCCGCTAACCATGACTTCAGACGGCCGCATCGTAGGTCCGCTGGACACGGCGCTCACTAATCGCTCCAATAACAGCTGCTTCCTCCGCAGACATGCAGACTTTAACTGAACAACAGCTGCTAGTAAAGAAAAAAATGGATAAATCCCCAAAAAAGAAAAGTCACGGAGGAAAATAGAGTTTAATTCTGCGTGGATGTATTAATTTGCTTTCACTGCTAACGATGCTGGCTTACCTGTATGCTTGATATGTGCAAAAAATGTAGAAAGACACTTCCAGAAAAAGCACACAGTATCAAGCTGGAGATGAGCAAAAAAGAGCAATTTCTCAACTGCTGCAGCAAACTCTCTTCATAAGTTTGATAATGTAATAACAGGTAAAATAGGAACAAAATGTTAAGAATTTGTCTTTATTCTTGTTCTATATTTTCATAAATACAACAAAATATAGTTTTTGTATATATAATATAACTATATATAAAACTTTAAAAGTTGTAATATCAAATAGCTTTGTAGCTATATAATAGACGGAATTTATTTGGTGAAAAATAGAACAAAATGGCTCTTTGGACAGTAAAGGCTGCCGACCCCTGGGTTAGACAATAAGACCTAAAGTCTATATGAAGACAAATTAATTCATACTTTGTTGACTAAGTGAATTACCATGTGACCATTAAAGATGCTAGCTGATTTGGAAGACATGGGGACTTGGCTTTGGTCAAACATTCACTTCTTGAACGTTGCTGCTGACTTCATACTCATGGTCATACACATGATGGATTTAACCTGTTTGTGCATCAGGTATCGTTGCAGCTGGGCTGCTTATTAGCACTTCAACCACAGCACCCCTGCACGCAAGGCACTAATGTTGAAAATCTGAATTAGCATCCCTGCTCACTGGGGCACCAAATGTGGATTAATCCGCCAATTATTTCCTCCTGATTAAATACCACTTGCAAAAAACTACAGTGCCCAGCTGCTTGAGGAAATTACTGAGCCTTTAGAGAAAAAAAACGTGCAACTTGTTATTAGACTTCCTCACAAACAGCTTGACCTCTTCCATTCTAGTGTTGAACACTGATCAGCCCCCTCCTGCTCACCCTGTACACTCACGACTGCTACCCCGAACATGAAGAGAACTCAGTTGTGAAGTTTGCAGATGACACTACTGTCATTGGCCAGGTTACAAACAACAACGAGACTTCATATAGAGAGGAAATCAACAACCGTCAGAGTGGAGCTCAGAGAATAACCTGCTGCTCAACGTCAGTAAAACCAAAGAGCTGATTGTTGATTTGAGAAAAAAAAAAAAGGAGGTGAAGACGCACACCCCCATCTACATCAATGGAGCTGAGGTGGAAAACAATGATAATAATGAAACTTTTCTCTTGTATATTGAACGGTCTTAACAGGGTAGAAATTCAAAGTGTATTGTGTTTGTGAAAGAGGCACTAGTCCCTCACCTGTCCTGTCTGTCTCTGTCCCTGTCTCTGCTGTCTGGTCTGTAGTGGTCTCGGTCTCGGTGGTCTTTGCCGTTGCTGAAGGATGAGTACGGTCTTTTCCTGGATTCCCCTGCTGTGGTCTTCCTGTGGGACTCCGAGCTGTGTCTCTCCTTACTGCTGCTGCTCTCGTGGTATCGACCTGAAGGCGGATGCCTGTCGGAGCTGTAGCTGTCCCTGCTGCTATCGTCCTGGTGCGAGTTGTCCTTCAGCCTTTCAATATCTGAGGACCAAAACCACAAATCATCAGTACACGGTGTCAACTTACTCTATATAGTATCCATGTACAGCAGAGGGAAACTGAATGTACCTGCATGCTTAAAGCCGTGGGTGTTTATACTTCTAGTGTTCTGCTCCATTGCCTGAAGAAAGAATCGTCGTCATGATGAATTTCTATACATGTCATTAAAGGATGTCACACTGTAATCCAAAGTAAGAATGACTACAGGGCCGTCACATACCTGGGCGTTCTCTTGTCGTTTCTTGATTGCGTGCTTATACAGTTTATGTAGTTTCCTGGCGTCAAACTCAGTGAATTTGGAAACAAATATCCACAGGTTTCTGTGAAAGACAAACGCCATCCTCTTAACATATGGAACATATGAACCACGGTGCAAGACATTGACTAGAGGTGCAACGGATCATGATTGACTGTTTGATTATAACAGCTGGTCTACAAGGATCTGACTTGGTTATAGTCATCTAGTGTTTTTGTCTTTATAAAAACAATTAAAATGCTCTGGAAATAAATATTGTATTTTTATTGATTAAAACAAATCTTGTCATTACTGTTTTAATGATGGATTATAATCTGCCTTGAGGTAGTGTAAACAGATCATAATTCATCTCTAATATCTATTTATGTTGTGAAAACATCTTCAAACAACTGGATCTACTCAAGTTTATCACCAACACTACATCTTAGAAGATTACACGTGTACACATCATGATATCATAATGTACCTTCACCTAATATTTGTTTTCACTGAACAGAGCCTGAACACATCACAATGTAACTGAATGGAACCTCGGTCTGTTGGCTGTTAGCGGTGCTGCCACCTGTCTGTCAATTCAACCCTTCTTACATACAGTCTATGATTTAAACACTGACAATGGTACATTGGGAATGGTGACTAGAAAAGCATAAATGATGTCCTGATCTCATATTTGACTATCGGTGGATAAAGATGGTCAGTAAAGCCTTATTTCACACTGTGATGGTTAACGTTAACCGTGTAATTAATCCACAGTTCACATGCGTGCTGAACCGGGAGAAGGGATCCGTACGGATCGAAAATAGCCTGTTACACCACTAACACTGACCCATGTTAAATCTCCATTGACGGTCAGCGTAACTCAGTGTGTGTGTGTGTGTGTGTGTTTACTAACTTTCTCCACTGTTTGATCTGGTCAGGATTGGAATACTCCTTCAGACACTCAGTGATGTGGTCTCCAATCTTGATGAGGCACTGTCTTGTATGTTCGAGCTGCTCGCGCTCCGACAGCCCTTTCTCCGGTCTGTCCAGCTGCTTCAGGGCCGCTTTCACCGGCCGCATCCTCTCTTTGCACTGCAACGTTCATGCAACATGTTGAGCATCGCTCATATTTCTATCATGCTGCTATTCCATTAGTCATAACATACAACACTTGCATACATGCAACATGTAATGGTTTTAACAGTATTTATAGTAAGTCTCACTGCGTCTCTCTGAGTCTCACGCTGTATTTTCCATTAACTGAACGTTGAACCAAAAAGATTTGGCTATCAGTGAAACATACCACACTAAAGGTCCTCTGGTCCAGTTCCTCAGACTCCTCAGATACTGGCACATTCTCCCCACTTGCTGTAATATGGACCGGCACATCAGAGGCTTTCTTTGTTCGTTCTCGTACCTCAGTCTTTACTTCGATCTGATGAAAAGGATTAAGCATGAATTTCAAACCAATCCATCGTCTTTTGTCCTTAACTTATTTACTCTAGCAGACTTCAGCAAAATTATGAATTGCTTTAATGAATCTATGGTCCATAGTCGTAACGGAAATATCTCACATATGGAATTATTATTTCACCTTTTCCATGCTCTCCTCCAGTTTATGTACCGCTTCCAGAGGCTTTGTTTCTTTTTTCTCTTTTGGCTCCTTTGTCTCTTTAATGTCCCAACTTTCCTCCTTCTTCTCCTTCTTGCCCTCTTTTTTGATCTCTTTTTCTATGACCTCCCTCTCCCCTGATGAAGAAACCTCCTCCTGTTCAGGCTCCTCATCTTCTTCTTCGTCGTCGTCGTCGTCGTCGTCGTCGTCCTCCTCCTCCTCCTTCACCAACACCACCACCCTGTCTGCTCGGCTCCGTCTGCTCGGCACCTTCACTGGTGCCACCTCCTGAAAGGGTCGAAGCGCGTTACACATCAACTCCAAAGTGAAAACAGGAATAATTCATTAGTTAGTTAGTTAGCAGTGTGAGCGGTATAAAAATTGACCTTTTCCTCCTCAATTTCCTCCTCGTCGTCCGACCTCTTGTCTGACGGGGGATCTGAGGACGTGCTCTTCATCACTTCGTCTGTCTTAGCAGGCTTCGGATTTTTGCTCTTTTTACTTCTTGGTTTCCTCTTCCGTGAATTAGCCTACATACATACAAAGAGGCGTGGTAGATTCTGGTAGACATACATTTTAATCTATCCATATTCAATTTGAAAAGGGAAAAAAAAAAGCATCCTAGATTGTGATGCAGAGGAAATGCCACATGTACTGTGAGACTTACTGTCCCTGCTTGTTTCTGTGCTTCTCTTTTGGCCAGGTCCTTGCTTAGCAACTTGATGAGGTAGTCTGCTCTGGTCTGGAGCTGTTTGGCCTGTGGCTTCTTGTCAGGGTCGTCTGGTAGGAGCTGATCAACAATGAACAGTAAAAAAATAAGAATTCAGAAACAACTGAACACTCATACATAATACATCATTGGCACTTGCTTCTGTACCGATATTTGAAAGGAAAAAAATACAAAATAATAAACAAATATTTGGCTGGCCTGTTCAAATAAACAGGTGAATATGGGGAAACACTTAGGACTCTAAAATGAAGACAATATACATGCCCCTCTATGATCACATAGGGAGATTAGATATGGTTTATGCCTGAACTCACCTTGTGTGTGAGATTGAGGTCCGGATCCATCTTGATCATCTCCCAGCTGCCATAACCGTACTCATAGATTCCTATGAGGAGGCTGGAGTCGTCCTCCTTCCCCCACTCAATGTCAAAGTGTGCTGCCTTCGAGTGGCATGGAATCATATACCTATAAAGCACATATAATTAAGATTTAGATATTCAAATATATTTGGTCATTTTTAGCAACATGGTCGCTTGATATATGAGAGCGTATGCATCAATAAATTATTGGAGACTTCACTGACCAATAAAAATAAACTGTGGTGCCCAATTCTGTCGAACAGAAATCATCTAGTTTATTGGGAACCTTACTTCTTTCTCTCCTCGGGGTCAGCAGGAATGGCCTTGTGGAGTGGAGCCAACTCTTCCTCGTGGGAGATAACGAGCTTGGCATTCACCTGGACTCCAGAGATCCTGAATGTAGGGCCCTTCACCTTCCCTCTCCTGCCTCCTGGTGGGCAAATAACAAAGCTCTTAAAGTTTCATACTTTATGAGCCATTTAATCATGCAAAAGACAACCAGTTTAAGAAATGATTCACTGTACCATGCATGTTGAAACTATGGCCTATAGCCCTATCGATGTGTGTGCAAACCACAGTTTATATGCGGTTTGGAAAATTGCATCCCTGGCCTGTGATCAGCAGATGATAAAATGGATTCCTATTTACCTAAAGCATAGAAAACTATATTAGGGTAAGAACTGTGTCTTCCCAAGCCGTATTTAATCAAGTCATACATCTTTAAAAAAGCTTCTTCAGTTTTATTGTCATTGTCAATTGAAGATTTTGGGGTTTCGACTGTTGATTGAACAAATTTGAAGAATTCACCTTGGGCTAGGAGAAAATGGAACATTTCCCACAATTATCTGAAACTTGATGGACTAAACTGATTCCAGCCTTGGGAACTTTGTTGCTGGTCTTTCCTCCCTCTCTAAATCCCCCATGTCCTCAAAAAAAAAAAAAAAAATCAATCAATCAAATTCTTATAGTGAACAAAAAGCATTCTCTCTCTACCTGATGGCCAGTAGAGAGAATGCAAGTTTAAGGCACTTGCACATGGCTTCACTTTTCAGAACCTGAGTAAAGCAGAATAACAGCATGACAGGCTTTAACTTTTACAAGCCCGGTCTACTACTGAACTACAAAGCTGTGATGGAAACTGAGTGTCAGAACGTGTTTTGTTGGCAGCTTCAACACTCACAAGTGATGAACAAAGGCATTAAAACACATTACTACTGATAATCAATTATTGCAGCTCTAATAGAGCTGCAATAATAAAAACATACACAACCTTCCCATCATGGGCTGATTAATGTTACCTGAAGTCTTCTCTGGTCCACATGGGTTTTCTCGTAGTGTTCTCACACAGCCGTTGTGAACGGTCTCTGCTAAGCGTTTCAGATCATGTTCAGACTTATCCACAAGTTCAGCATCACGAGCAATAGCATCCAACCTGAGTGACCAAGACACTTGTTGAGCAGACTGTGTGGCATGTTATTTTTTTAATTGTTAAAAACAATATGAGAAAATACCTCTCCAGTGGTCCTCCAAATTTTTTGTAACTCTTGACAAACCTGTAAGAATTCACGGAGATGTAAACAGGGAAATGTGAGGAGAAGTAGATTCAAAGGCACCCTGAGAACTCTGGAGTGTATATAATCACCTCCGAATCTCAGCGTCGCTGAAGCCCTTGATATTTTCTCGTGGAATGGTCCGAGGCCGTCCTCGTTTCTTTGGCCTTTTTCGGTCTGACGGGGAGTCGCTGTCAGACCCAGAGTACCTCCTGTTCCTGCTCTGCCGTCCCGAACCGGCGTTAAAGCTCGTCTGTTAACACAAACCAAGAAAATTGCCTGGAAGTTCACCAAGAACCCAAAACACCACCGAGTAGCACAGACATTATCATAAGTTGTTGTTATATTTAGCAGGACTGCTTGGGTACCTGTTTGGCACAATTCCTCATGCGTGGCAGCAAGTAGATTTCCTCTAGCTCCTTCTGTCTCTCCTCCTCCTCCATCCTCCTCCTCTGCTCCTCGGGAATGATGTCGTCCCAACTCCGATGACTACGCTCAGAGTCGATGTCTATTTCCTCTTCGTCCATCATGGAGAAGTTGGCCACCTGTACAGGTCAAGTCACAACTGTAAATGTTAAATTGCTAAAGAACAGAACACCACAACTTAATGTGTATACATTTCGTTTAATACCTTGAACTGAGACAGCAGTTCTTCTCCCACTGTGGAGGGTCCAGGATCATTTTCCCTGGTCTCAGCTCTTTTGAGGATCTCGTCAATGTCCATTTCCTACACAGCAGAAAAGGCCATGACATGCCACTCAAATATATTTCAGAGAAAAGTTGTGATTATACACATACATCATTCAGTATATAACTACATACCTGAGGCTCCTGCTCCTCACCCTCTGGCTCTTTGAAAAGCTCCTCAGCACCAAACTTCAGGATGGAAGACAGCTCCTCCTTGTTGAATGGTGCTGAACTGTATGTCATAAAAGACACGTCAGATAACAGCAAAGTGTAGCAGAGTACAAACACTACGGATGAAATCACTTGATTTTTTTTTGGGGTGGATAAAAAAGGCTGCACTCTTCAACCACATGACTCGTCAATAATAAGGTTGTCAACAAGCACCAGAAGTTTGAGTTCAAGAGGGAAGTGGGCAAAAGAAGGAAAGGCAGTCAGGCAGCAGGAGGTATGCGTTGCTTGCCTGGAGGGAGCAGCACCGGTGTGGAGGACAGTTTTCCCTGTAGTGTCCATCCTCTGGATGACAAGGTGATCCAGCACCATTTTCTTCTTCGCCCTCTCAATGATTTCCTCCTCCACCGAGCTCTTCGTCACCAAACGGTATATATTCACCTGCCAGTCCACAAGCAAACGGTGGAATATGAATATAAACACATTGTAGTAGATCATTTATATTTATATATATATATATATATATATATATATATATATATATATATATATATATATACCAGGGATTATCTGAGGAGGGCCAGACAGGCCAATCGCAGTGGTGGAATGTAATTAATAATATTTACTGAAACACTACTTAAAGCTAAAACGAGAAACTTTCATTTAGTGCTGATTTTGGCGGTCCTTGTGGACAAAAAGCGGTAGTGTTTCCGAGCACCAGAATCCCTTTAGAAAACCTCTCAATTTACTGCCGCAGGGTCTGAGCTGAAGGACTTTCTGGTTAACCTGCATGATTTTGTCACGCCAAATCTGACCCAGTGGTACTGATACAAAAAAATTAAAATGACTATATAGGAATAGCCAATCTTTTCTCTGACGGTGTCATTTACTTATGTAGGTTATATAGAGGCATCAGGACTACATTGAGACCGCTTCATAACAGTTTGAAGTTCCTCACAGTAATTAAGTACCACAAAGTTTGGGTACTTAATTTTTTTTTTTTAATTGCTACTTTATACTCCACATTTTGTTGCAAACACTTTAAATGTAAAGCCCTCCGAGGCCAATGTGTGCTTTTGGACAAATAAATGGAATTGAACTGACCTAAAGGCTTTCTAACAGAGTATTTTTTAATTGTGGCATTGCTACTTTTGGTTAAGTAAAGGATTTTTCTCAACACCTCTCAGCTGAGAGGAGCTGCAGTTTTTGCTAATGCTTACATAACATTTCTTTTCGCTGCTTCACACTCTGTGTTCCTCTGGTCTAAGTCTTTCATTGTGAGGTAGCTACAGCTTCTGTTAGCCACAGTGAACATGTTGTTAATAACTACCGACTCCATGGTCCATAAATGCAGCAAGGTTTATGGCTGCCGTTACTTACCTGTCTTTTCTGTCCGATCCTGTGGGCTCTGGCCTGGGCCTGGAGATCATTCTGGGGGTTCCAGTCCGAGTCAAAGATGACTACCGTGTCAGCTGATGCGAGATTGATACCCAGACCACCAGCACGCGTTGATAACAAGAAGCAAAAATCCTGGGCAAACAATTGGAGGTTCATCATACATGATACAGTCCTGGTGTATTCAAATAAAGCACATTTACTGCATACAGTGCATAGGACTTACCTCTGAGCCCTCGGCATTAAAATGATCCAACGCCTGCTTCCTCATCTCCCCTTTGATGGAGCCATCTAATCTCTACACAAATTTAAAAAATAACGTTCAGAAATATGTAGACGGAATTTCATATTTCTGCTGCACTGGTCTGCTTTTGTGGAGCATATCTGCGTACGTGTGTACAGTATGTCAGATTGTTACGTGAGCAAAGTGAGTAACTACCTGAAAGAGGAACTGTCGGCTCTTCAGGTAATCAGCCAGGATATCCAGCATCCGTACCATCTGGGAGAAGATGAGAACTCTGTGGCCTCGCTCCTTCAAACGCACCAGCAGTTTGTCCAACAGAACCAGCTTCCCACTGCTGCGGATCAGTTGCTGTCAGAGGAGAAGAGTGGCAAACAATTACTGGTCCATCCTCTCCAATTAACATTAGGAAATGAATATACACTCAACTGTGTTCATTTGGTATGAAATCTGTGAGAGCGACAATACATCCGGGTATAAGTATACAGTTTGAGCAGAAACAGAGCAAATCCAAGCGCAAGCAGGGGCTATTTTTACAGTAATTTTTTAGGAGTGTGAGGATGGGAATTTGAGGGAAACCATTACAAAATCTGAACGTGACACGTCTGATCAAAGAGCTGCATAGTTTTGATCTTACACACCACCGTTTCTAGAAAATCTAAATGTAATTGTGATATTTAATGATAGATTATAGGATATTAGCCTAATACTCACATTTCCATTCATTCATATATATATATATATATATATATATATATATATATATATATATATATATATATATATATATATATATATATATATATATATATATGAATATATATGAATATATATATATATATATATATATATATATATATGAATATATATGAATATATATTCATCAGAAACCCTGATGTTACAACAAAATAAAGTAAATTAAACAGACCTGTAAGGCTTCAGCTCTGCTAAAGAACTCAATGTCATCTGGGGGCTTAATCAGGTAACAGTGGTTACAACACTTCTTCAGCTCCATCATGATGTTCAGGAAGCCTGACGTGCTGCCTTTGGTACCTTTACTCAGAGCCTTATAGTTCCTGGTCAGGATCCATCTGATCACAAACACATAAACATACATTACTATACTATAAATTATAGTTGATTGATCTGCAGCCAATCAAAACCTAACCCTCATATTTCACATATACAAACATGTTAGTTTTACTGACACAAAACATGTCGTCGGTGTAGAAGTTCTTCAGCGTGAGCGATGAAGACATGAAGCTCGCAATTTGTAGCAATTGCAAGTCCAAAATAAGCCGTGGAGGAACAACCAACATCATTACAGAGTTATTATATTGTTATTCATTGCCATGCATGCTGCACGAAACAAAACAGCTTATTTAAACTAAAGTTGCCTCGACTCTGTAAAATGTAGTATTGCGTGAAGGTAAATTATAACGCCATCATGATGTGTTCAAATGTAGTCTTGTGAAATTTCGATTTTGGTGAGAAACTTAAATAAAAATAGTTGTTTGAAACAGATGTTTTCACAGCAATATAAAATAAATTAGAGGGGGAACTATGACATGTTTACCTTCCTAACACTGGCTCTAAGCAGCTTATAATATATTATTAGAACCAAGATTTTTTTTTTTTAATGCAAATAACCATTGTAGATGACTCACAAAGTACAATCTGAATCAGCCAAGAAAATTGCAAATGGTGCATCTCTATCTCGCAGCAAAATTAGATTTACTAGAAATAAGGACAAACTTTTCTGTGCATCACTCAAGCAGATGTCATATCTACATGTTTTTGTATTAACAGGGACGTGTCCAGCTCTTACTTGTAATACTGTTTCTGGATAGCGCTCATCTCCACTCTGAGGATCTGCTCCACTTTGGCAGGAAGAGATTTCTCCACATCCTTCTTGACTCGGCGCAGTAAAAAAGGTTCCAGCTCTTTGTGCAAACTGGTGTAGCCCGAGTCCCTGCCTTTACCATGCGCCTCCTCGAACAGCTCCCAAGAGTGAAACCTTGAGAAACAAGACATACAACACACATCAGTGGGGGTGTGGCAATACAGTTATCTCATGGTACAAGATACAGAATTAAATTCTTAAAACAAAATGCTTCAAACTGACGAAGTGTCATCAAGTGTCTAATTGGCTTGTTTGTTTCATTAAGTGTTTCATGATGTATTGCTATATACCACCTATACTGTACATCAGGACCTTTTCAGCCCCAACTGATGTTGACTTAAGTGACAACACTTGAGGTAATTCATTGGACTTTACACAGCTCCCTTTGGAGACCCAAAGGGCGATATAGAACTTTAAAAGAAAGTACTCCCCAAGACCTGTAAACACACCCTTGGTGTATTAAATCAATGGAGTTCTTCTAAAACAAGCTGGAAAGAATTTCACTGACCTCTTCTAGTGCACATCACTGTTTGCTGTGGTGAAAAGTGTGCTCTTTTGCAGTTGACAGTGGCATCAAGGAGTACTGCGATGAGGGCTGACTGATAATCGGCTTCGATGCTCAGCATTTTCACGATTATTTCACCTTTTTTTTTTAAATGTATTTATTTATTTTTTTAAATTTGAAATCAAATAAACTAATTGTAAAATGCACTACTTTGGCTCTGATGCAGTCACCATTCTGGTCTCACTCAAAACCCCGCCCACGGCATTATCTGAACGGCTACGCGTCACAAGTAATAGCATATCAACATCGCTTTTGCAACATTGCGTTATGAATGTAAGGCAGCAGATATTGCTGAAGTTGCAAAAACACCCAATGTTTCCACAGGTAACATTTTGCAGAAGAAAGAAAAAAAGAAATCGCACAAAAAGAAAATAGTAGTTACCAGATGTTCGGTTCTATGAGTAAGAGAACTACAAGTAGGGAACAGTGAGTGAGACCATAAGACATTCCATACAGGAGATGTAGGCTAAATAACGCAGACATGCCGATGCGCAGGTCTCACATGAACGGTTCCACGTTGGACCCGTTCATGTGAGTCACTCTGTAGAGAATCCAGACTGCAGTGTAATTCATAAAGTGTCATATACTGGATTCATGATCAAATCAAGTGTTTGTATCACATCTACACTCTTTATAGTCACTCCACCAGGAAAATTAAGCCGTGATCAAATGACGTAGTAGACATTTCTCTGTAGCCATTGAAAGGATCCAGCAAGAGAACACACCGTTTGTGTGACGTTTCACACAGCATCGCTATAACAATTGCCTACATGGAGGGGGTGCTATCTGCAGTGGAAAACGAAATTGAGAAAAGTACCTGGTTCTAAAACTGCGTTGATTTTAAGTTAGTATCTAAGCATAACAATTGATATGGCTTACTTCTCGGGCATAATGAAGTGCAGCAGAGACCAGAGCTCTTTCAGGGAGTTCTGCAGTGGCGTTCCTGTGATCAGAAGCCTGTGATTGGACTTGAAGTCCATCATGGTCTTGTAGAGGAGGGAGTCATCATTCTTCAGTCGGTGCGCCTCATCCACACCAATGAAGGCCCAGTTAACATTGCCCAAAAATGACTGGAGAAACACAAATGTTACAAGTTTTACATATATTAATATCATGCTGCACTTTACCATTTCATGTGTGTCATAAATAAAGGCAATTAAGTGATAAACTGCAGCAAGCACATATTCCATTATTAAGTGAAGCAGCTGCTGACCTTGTCTTTGAGAAGAATCTCATATGTTGTGAGAAGGATGTTAAACTTGAGTCTCTTGCTATGGACGTGGATCCACTCATGTGTCCTGATCTATTAAATGAAAACACAAGGAAACATGAAAAATATAACAAACTGATGCTTTTGCTGCTAGTATCCATTCATCTCAACCTTCAATTCCTGGAGAAGGAGACAAGGAAATTGTATCAATAGAGTTGAAGACCTTGTGTTTGTGAAACAGGTGTTTGAAGCAACGTACCATATTCCTGCTGCTGATGTCTCCCAGATAGACCACAACATTCATCTGAGGAGACCAGAGCTGGATTTCTCTCTGCCAGGAGGTAAGTGTAGAGAGAGGCACAACCAGCAAGAAGGGTCCAAACAGTTGGTGATCATTTAACAGGTAGTTGAGGAAGGAGATTGTCTGGATGGTCTTCCCTAAACCCATCTCATCAGCAAGGATGCAACTGTTGCCTCTATGAATGAATACAGAGCAGAGGAGAGAAACAGCATAAGCTCAGATCGTGGACCTGCTACTCACTGCCGAGGGATGGTGCTTCCAGCATATGACTGCGGGATATATTACATATATAACCTCCCCCCCCCCAATAATTACAGAATGGACATTCAGATGATGCAAGCTGAGGATTAAGGATTTCTTATATCATACTTGCACCAGGAGTGAGCCATCCAGTTCAAGCTGTCCAACTGGTAGTCTCGGAGCTCCAGTCCTTCACCTCCTATGTAACTTGGCTGCTTCTTCATGGGCATAAACCTGGGTCTCTGTTTGAGCACCTACAGGAAAGAACAACAGTTAGTGGTAGTCAATGTTTCAGTCAAAAGTCAAAGTTCAGTTTATTTCAGACTGGAAACTGACCCAGAAGACGTCACACCAAGCTAAACTAAATTCAAATCACTCACTCAAGATGTGATGCATTATTTGGCAGTGTATTACCTTGCAGTCTCTGGATGGAATGCTCTTGGACTGGTTTCTGCTCATGTAGTCGTCGATGCATTTCTGGAACTTTCTGCCGATCAGAGCGCCGTCTTCCCAGCTACACTCGGAGTATGGTAAACCCTGCCACTTGCATAGGTAGTCTGGGTAACCAGCCGCTGACTTCTGGTTTGAATGTCCTGCTCAAAAGGAATTCAGGGACTTATTTAGTTGCACAAATCCAATGACATCAAATGTATTCGGAGTAAAATGCTTCAAACAACAAGTGAGGTAGAATGAGCACCTATGATTCGCTCTACAAGCTGGTACTGAGAGTGAAGGTCATCCATCAATTCTTCCTGACAATTGAAATACTCTATATCCTCTGGTGAAGCCGCCTTTAACCTGGGGAGAGGACAAAAAGCATTAGAAAATAAGCCATGGCCTTGTATTCTATTTCTTATCAGCGCCAAACCAACTATTTTCTCAGACGGTGCAAAATAAAACTCATTTTCATCAGCAAAAATGGACTCGCTTGTTACCAGAAGATGACACTTTAAATCACACAAACACTGACAGTGCTGCACCAAAAGACGAACCAAGGTGACCCACTAAAGTTTCTATATCCCATTTAAATAAATGAGGCATGGAGACACTACAGGGACAAATGCGATTAAAATGTTAACCAATGGAGACGGCCAAAACTGCCATCAGTCACCTGGAGCAGATGGTTGCATGCGGTCTTGTGGCATTACAGTTATGTCAGTGGATTACACTGCCAGTTACACTGAACACAGGTTCAACTGGAAAAAATGGGGTTTTATGTATGTATTTATGTTTTGAGACATTACATTAACAATTGTTTAAGATATAAATGAACAAAACCTGTCAAGAACAGCTAGAGAGGACAAAGATAGAGATGGTGACATTTGGTTTGAACATTAGAATGAAAATGGTTACGATTAGGTATGGGTTTAGCATAGGTAAGGTCATTGTATTGACTAGGGGGGACACAGATTTAAGATTACTTTTGTCATGTGGTTGTCATCATATTTGTCCTAGTAGTCTGTCCTCTAGAGGGTAGTAGAAGACTGACGGTGTGTAAAACAGGTCTTACCGTTTGTAAGATTGTAATTAAGTTTCATAAAGGGTGACGCTCTTGGTTTATTAAACAAGCTCTCACCATCTCTTTTTCTCCTGGTCCTTCTTCTTGAAATTGTCCAGTTTCTTCATGCCCTTGACGTTCTGTAACTTGAGTGACTCCTCTGTCTCCCAAGTGTTGTGGATATGGGCCCAGTTCTTCCACTTTATTAAATACTGGATCTCACCAGGCTCCTTGATGCTATTGAAGTTGGCATTGGGGTCCCCGTCTGCTTCTACAGCGTATACAGTGGTTACACTTCCTGTTGCTGTTAGAAAAAAAAAAAAAAAAGGAATACTGTGAAACATATTTCTATAATCACTCTTACAACTGGGGTGAACCCTTTTAGTTTTTTTTGTAGTTTTCTTTACAGAGAAACAGGAAGTTCAAGCGGTTTGGTCACACTGGATTTCTAAGTCGACTTCCTGGCATCTCCTAACTTCCTCTAAAAAAAAAAAAAAAAAGTCTAAATTCCCTCAGTCTCCATACAACTCTTAAAATGTGATGACAATCCTGAAATTCCATACCTGGCTAAACACCTGTCAAGAGTTACAGTTAAATCATCAATCTTAGCACTGTGCCCTTTACCTCTTTTCCTTCCTATCCTGCCTTCCATCACTTTCTCCAGTGTTTCAAACTCGTCTTCCTCAGGTTGCGGGACATCTTCACCCAGAACTTCCACCAGGTCGTCGGAATCGGTCTTCAGCTCCTCGTCCTCCTTGTAGCTGATGTTGACAGTGGCCTGTCGCCTTTGCCCTGCAGATGCCCCCTTCTTGTAGCTATCATCGTCGTCCTCAGAGGAAGAATGCTTCTGGGATTTCTTCTTCTGGTTGCTGCTTTTCTTCCCATTCCGATAATTCATCCTGAGACATGACAAGAGATGACAAAAAATACATGGCCAGAGTTAAACTCACACCACTCTTTGTATTCCTTTAAACGGTCATATGATCAATACCTAAACGGCTGAGGTGAGTGACCACTACAATGGGAAATAGTTAAGAGAATAATGTAACCCTGTGTACCAGGCAGTCGAGTTTTAACTGGATGAGATTTTCACAGTACAATAACCATTACAGACAATATCACGGTTTCGTTATCATTTTTATTTTCAGTTACAATGATTCTTAAAGGAACAGTGTGTAAGATTTAGTGGCATTAAGTGGTGCGTTAAAGATTGCAACCAACTAAATACACCTCCGCTCACCACTTTCTTTCCAAGTGTGTCCGAGAACTAAGGTAGGGATCGGCATCTTCAGGATTTTACTACTATTTATTACTACTAGGAGCAACTCTTATTGATACTCATGACCATGTGTATCATTTTTTTTTTTTTTTTTTTTTAAACGAATAAATTCAGAACAGAATTTGTGTATTTCTATTTTAAATATAACTAAATATTGTTTCTAGAGCAGCAATAGTAAGCCAATACTTTATCAATACATCTGTTTATGAACATGTAAACAAAAGTGAAACCTAATTTAATTTGCTTTGTCTACAGTCTCATCCACCGATGCTATGTTTGCACAGACGCTCGCTCGGCCCAAAGCATTCTTTTTTTTCCCTTTTCTAAAAAACAAGCTAAAACAGAATCTGTCTGTAGTCTAACTGTTTAGCTCAGTTTGTTTTTGTAAACATCTTTGCTGTCTGAGACAAAGAGGACAGGAGGTCGGGCTGTGTTCTTCATTCTTTATAAACTTCACTCAGGAATGTCAGTTATTTTATTGACATTTTAGATTTGTTTCTAGGGAGTTATTAATAACTTTAAATAGTGACTATGCTGTTGTGAACATTTTACTCACAAATGTTTTATTGCACAGTAACAAACAAAGTTCTCGTCAACTCGAGTAATCTTTATTTCACCTGGTGTCTTCAGTGTCTCCACCGCAGCCTCTCTGACTTGTGCGTGTTTGTGCGTGTGTGCGCGCGCTGGAGGAGCACAGCCCAGACAGAGAGAGCAGAGTAGAGGAGATGTGTGCTGCAGCATGAAAATCAACTACACCAAAACATTTAAACTTACAGATAAAAAAACCAGCACTATTGTCGGGGTATATCAATACTCCGGTCTTTAATAATTTAGCACTGGAGCCCGTTTGATTCGGAAATACGCAAAAAGCTCTCACAAAGAGCTAGCGTGTAGTTTGTCCGTTCTGGGCTGCTGTAGAAACATGGCGGTGCAAAGAAGGTGGAAGATGACCTGCTCCCTATGTAGATATGAATGGCCTTTTCTAAGCTAATGAAAACAATTATGCTGAGGGTCAGGTCGTTATACACAATTGAACATATAGCTTTGAATATAATATTCCATTACTGCCAATGAATCCCCCTAAATATTACACACTGTCCTTTAAAGGACTGAAAACAGAGCATGTCATATAAGTGAAGCATGTTAGTTTACATGTCAGCAGCACTACAGAATGTAAAATTAAACACTAAATAAGCAAATGTACAAAGTACTATAATCACAAATTTTAATACCAGTATAGTGTTACAACCCTACCAGAAAGCCATTAAAGGGTAACTGTCCACTTACTTTGTTGGAGGCTTCCTGCTTTTGATTTTGTGACTAGGCTCATAGTCTGATGCTGTTTCGTCACTGTTGTCCTCCGCTGATGAGTCTGATCCAGAACCACTCCCAGATCCAGAGCCCGATCCGGAGCCAGAGGAGGCTGAATTTCTTCTCCTTTTGGATCCACTCGATGAGTCCGATCCATCGCTACTTGACGAGTCCTAGAAGAGATTATCATCAAAGACAGAAAGTTCATGTAAATGTATTGTGCCCCTCCAATTACAGAAATGTCAGCTAAGTAAAGAGATGATACCTCAAAAAGGTCAAGCAGCACAGAGAAAGTGGATTGGGAATCAATTTAAACAAACCTCATCAGATCCACTATTTGAGGAGCTTTGTCTCTTCTGCTGCTGCTGCTGCTGCTGCTGAAGCTGCTGCTTTCTGAGCATAGCAGATCTTTGCACTGCTAGGATACTTGGGTTGGACTTCCAGAACTGCAATCAATGAGTTGGGTGGAAAGTTACCAAAAATGTGTGAACAGGTTAACAAGCTTTCACTTGACAAGAGTCAAGCACTGTGTCAAACACCCAAAAAGGAACTGTGTGCCACTGATGGTGCTCTGAAAATGTGTCAAGTGACTAGAGCCCCTTTCACACAGCCCATTGAAGGCGGGACTGTTGCGGCGTTATTTCGCCTCACCTTCTGTCTGAAATGTATGAGAGGACAGAGTTGTTCCTCCGCTGAACCGGCAGCGGAGGACGTCATAGAGCCGAGCCGCAGCTGTGTGACCAGGAACAGCCGACACAACGAACCGCAGACGCTGTTGTGTTAGACGTCACGCCTCTTTTGTGTTCCTGTGATATCGACTTGCTATCTGAAATTGCATGCTGGGGCAGCATTATGCCACCGCTGCTTGGTTCCGTGCAAAAAAAAAAAAAAAGCCAAGCCGGAAACAGCGAAGTTTCTTTACGACAGTATTGTGGAGTTCAGGTCGAAGGTCAAAACCATCTGAACTCTTGAGTATTGCCACTCTGCATGTTTTCAGCTATTCCCCGCATTAGACATAGTGTTGCCATAGAGATGCAAGAAAACACTATGTGACATTTAACAAAAAGTTCCACACAAAGTTAAACACTTCGATGCCGGTTATATAACAGCAACTTCACAGTTAAGATGTAATGATCAACTCATTTCATTTTCTCCACATGTCCAGATTGAGTAACAAATAGGAGTCCATGTTTTGCTAATTTCTTTACCTCAGCTCCATCAATGTTTGACTTATTTGGTGGTTCCATCTTCTCCTTGGATTTCTCTCTGTCAGAATCTGACCGGCTGCCAGAGTCTGAGCCACTACCTGAGTCACTGCTCCCTGATTGGCTGCTGCTGCTGGAGGAGCTGGAACTGGAGCCTGAGGCGGAGCCTGATGCTGAGCCCGATCCAGAACCGGATTCATCATCAGAATTACTGTCACATTTAAAGAGAAATAATTAAACACATGTGTGTGCATTAGTAATTAATAGATGAATCATTCACTAAGCAAATCAGTTTGCCATACTGGACTGAAATGTTTTAATACCGGTGTCAATATAATACATGGTGCAAAAAACAAAACCCTTTTCTAAACCTGTTTGGCATTTATTAAACTATATTGGCATCTATTCTGGCACTGATAAATGGTGCAAGCTTGCAGCTTATGTATTTTGACAATGACAGGCGCTCCATCATTAATTTACATCTGCGTTAATGCAACTGGAGTGCAACCACAAAGGCAGGGATGTCTGTAGGGATGTATAATATATATGTGTGTGTGTGTGTGTGTGTGTGTGTGTGTGGGTGTGTGAGAGAAAGTGCATATTTTCAATCATTAAGTTCAGTGAAATTGCCATCACAACATTCAAGAAGTTAAATTCTGTCTCATTGCAGTATATATACACTGCTGTGTGGCGTAAACAACAGACTTGTTCAAAACAGCAATACTGTTAACAAAGGTGGCATTCCATTAGACTCAGTCTGTAACTTTATAAAAGACACATTTCAATGGAAATAAACTTAAGATGGCAGTGTCCCAGACACAGAAATGAGAGACAAGTGGTATGAAAGTATTCTTATCCAGTCTAATGTGTACAAAAAGGGTCTGATACACAGTTAATATAATCAATATATTATCAGCTGTGTCATCTGAGACTGGACTTCTATAAAAACAAAATATGTTATTGCTATCATCAAACTACTCTGATGCACTTTTGTAAAATCCAATCAGTTCATTTACCTTGATTCTCCACTGCTGTTGCTTACACTTTCATCCTCACTGCGACCAGCCATGTTGAAGTCCAAAATATAGACTCCCTCTGACAACCTGCAGTATTGTGTTCCACGTGGTTAACCTGTATGACAATATACACATTAAAGACGTTAGATATAATGTCTGGGAAAGGCCATGACTGTGCCTTCATCAAAGCTGACTAATTTCAGTAACATTATGCTTTCCCACAGTATGTAGGAAGAGAATCTGATGAAGCCGTCAGTGTGCTTGTTGACAACACTGCAGGAGCTAATGATCTATGCTTACACAGTCAAATGCATTTACGGCTCAGTACACCATCTCTGACCAACTATTGCTCCGTCCTTGTAGAGCTGTCAATACACTTAAGCACGAAATATTTTAAACTATTTGTGAGAAGTAGTTTAGGCTATCCGTTTTAGTTCTGAGAGACGTTAACTATCGCCATAGCTCACAAAAACACGTGTTTTTATTATTATTTATGAATAAAGTTAAAACCAGAGGCTGTGCGAATGGCAGCAGCTCCATGTAACGTTAGCTAACTGTTAACTTAACGTTAGCTGTATTGGTTTTTCTCACCGCAGAGGCCTATCAGGCCTGCGCAGCAGCAGCGTGTTTTCACATCCACACGAAGCTCCATGGGCACTCTAAACACTAAATAACGACATTAACCTTAGACAAGCCCAAAACAATCGCATAATAAACGGACTTATGCCAACCTTTGTGTCATCAAGTCTTAGTGTGGCTACAATTTAGCATGTAGCTAACTAGCTAATACCGGCTAATGACGCCAATATTAGCTATTGGCGGGGTACGTTGGCAGTAATGTATGCAGACACTGCCAACGCGCCAGACACTATTTTATCTACAAATTCCAAAGGAAAGCAATATACCGCAAAAATATAGACATTATCGTATTGGTACTAGCGGTTCGATTAATATCGGCCACTTTATTGCTACATGGTAATGGATAACGTTAACTAATTACTGTTTGCTAACGTTAGCTCGAATGTGTTGTGCTAGTATGATGATTTTCTGCGTTACACAATCATAACACTTGTAAAACACTAAAGCAACAGTTGGCGTTATAATTCCATAACTACCGCAACCATGCAAGTCGAACGTTAAATGGCGTGCACTATCTTTTATTTAACGCTAACGTGGGTTCGCTAAACATTAAGTGAGAGGAATGGTAGTCCAGCGTTGACTAAGGTTGCCAAGGAAAGTAGCGTTAGCTAACGTTATGAAGCACGAGGCTAGCACGGAAGCTAACAAAATGACAAAACTTTGCGCTAGTTCATCTTAGCAGGGACCCGCTGGAATGTTCACTTTCCGGTTATAGTCGATACCCGGCGTTTAGCAGTAGACGACATTTAACTATGCAAATGTCTGTGCAAGTAGTGGACCACAGTAGAGTACTGAACTTATTTAGTATTCATTATTAAACCCACAAAACCAAATTAGCTAACCTAACTTCACCCTCTTCCATCTTGTTTTCATTCGCCGCTCACTTCTCGCGGCTTTTACCACATCAACATGCAACGTTAGCTTACTTTCTCACTGAACTAGGGGCTAAGTAACTCCACGCTGTATGTTACCAGATGATATTTACTGTTACCTGGCAAACTCCAATGGAATTGTTGTTTAAATCCGCCTTTCCGCTTCAGAGATCCTTTCTTCTCTTATTTAACAGGCGAGCTAGCAGCAGCGATAGCTGACGCTACCTTACGCTAGCTAGCTATCTCCCAGTCAGGGAGATCAGCCCCGAACGATTCAGTTCGGAAGAACTGGTGCAGTGTTGGTTTTTACTCTCCTTCCAAAATCCGAATAAGTCCCCCTTCCCGATTTAGATGTAAGCAAAGTCTAGTGCTCGCTGGTCAACTGCGATTGTAGAAAGCTGGCATTTCAATCCAGGGTCTTCCGCGAACCGGCCTCCGCCATGACGCCGTAGGGTTCACTTCACTAGGAAACCCCGGACAGTGACGTAACGACTGTGCGCCTCACTACAATGCATCAGCAGCGAACATCTGGACAAGAAATACTTCTACAGAACAAATGGAACAACTCACTGATATGTTTACAAAAATGGAAATGGCTGCGAATGGGGGTATTGCATGAGGCAGGTGGACGGTGAATGGTGTATTTGAGTCCCGGAGCGGTGCATTTTAAAAATGATTGATCTGTAGCAAGAAGAACAAACATAATTGACTGAACTAAGATCGAAGAAAGCAAGGAAGAATAATTCAGTATGAAGTCACAGTGAGACCAAATATGAATTAAAAAAGCTAAAGCAAGGAAATTAGAGTGAAGAGTGGAAAGTAATCATACTATAAATGTCAAAAGATAGGGCATGTGGTGAATGTACTGGGTGACATAAGCAGCTGGATGTGCAGCCGATGCTATGTTTAATTAAATGTTGTAATTGTTTTGGGGGAGCATATTGCCGATTGTCAAGCTCCTGAAGTACAAACAAAGCAAGGGAAATTACTTTCTCAAAGACAAAGTGCAAAAAAATGCATATGCTAAAGTGAAGGTGATCTGCATTAATCTACCTCAAACATTGATTCTAGAAGAGATCATGATGAGACGAGCGAGAACACGATGAGGTCAATCAGACAGGAAATCAATCTTCCGGCATTATAAAAAGAGGCAGAACCTATTTTTGAGAATATGGAGAAAGCAATAATGTTAGCCAAGACATTTGTTATAGTCCATCGTTCAGATAATTTACCCGAACAACGTAAGATTAGAAGGCAGCAAATATTAGATATACAGTACGAGAAAATAAACTCTGACTCTAGACTCTAGATGTGCCTTTTGCTGTTCATGAGTTGAGAAGTATAAAATGTTTCCCCCGCCTGGAAAAGATTATGTATAGTATAATGATATCCAATTTAAGTGAATTGGCATTGGCAAGGTTATTGGAGCTGTATCATAAGGCCTGGGAGGAAGGCAAGCTTCAAGTAGTGTCAAAAGAAGCTGTTATTGTTATCAATAAACCTGGGAAACCACCTGTCCAGACACGTTTATTCTCTTAACAGAAGTTATTTGTATAAGCAAGTAGTGGAGTGCGAATGCAGGGAAGAAGAGTGTTGAATTAATAAAGTTAGACTGGAACATGCTTACTAAATTAATCTTTACCCCAGTTTTAAGAAAGTACACTGAATTAGACCTAATTTAAGCATCCGCAGTATACTCATGATGAATGTACTATACATGTGCTATTTTTGATGTACTAACAATGTACTCAGTATACTAATTATATATCATTAGTGCTACTAAAAATACACTAAAACAAAATCAAGTGTACTTGAATGCACTATTTTGAGAAACCATTAAAATGCACTTACTCAAGTGCAGATTTTTATATTTATCAGCATTCCAGCTTTCTGTAAATAAGTGTATTTAAATTTGATTATAGGTGAACTTAAAATAAACATTTTGATTGCATTATGGATATATTTCTTATAAGCTATAAATGTATTAATCGGGATCTGAAAAGTGGATTAAAATGTACTTTGAGTAAAAAAAGTAAATTTTTAAAAAGAACAGCATTAAAATGATGTACTTAAGATAATCTAAATGTATCTTAATGGTATCTCAAAATAGTACAGTTAGATACATTTCAGTATATCTTGTACCAATAATTATATATAATTAGTATACTAAGTACATTGTTAGTACATCTAAAATAGGAGTATACTAATATACTTAAATTAAGTGAACTTCACTGTACTTTTTTTTTTATCTGGCCACACATCATCATTAAGCACCCAAACTGCAATCAAATGGAGAATGTGCATCATGTCATCTTTGTCTGTCCTGAATATGCAAATGAAAGACAGTTGTAACAAACTGGAGTGTAGCAGATTAAACACACAGAACTTAAAACATTCTTTCTAAACAGTCCTAACTCCTAAAACAGGACTGAAAACAAGGATATAATCACACTGTAACACCAGGTTCCAAATGCTCCACCCGGTTGCTATTCACTTTAACAAGAAGGACTGTAACATCTAAGACCCTGCTTTGTTTTAAGAGTAAGGATGATTCTCTGATTTACACCAAAACAGACCATCTATTGATGGTTTTATATAGGTGATTACTGCTATCTAAGTATAAAATGACATCCATATGAGTTTTTTTTCGACCCCAGTCCTGCCTGTTCTGTGATGTTCACTCGCTCAGTGTGTTTGGGTGGTGACCATGAACAGTACTGTATATTTGCAGTCTGCTGATTATTTACTTCTGTATAGCATATATAAATGTTAGAAAAAGGCATCTGTATTATTCTTATTTTGCAAAACCAAAAGCAGGAACTATTGATATGTATAACAGCCCTCATACACATTGCAATTAGCATAAAAACACACATAAAAAGTCACCAAACCTCACATCACTTTTATTAGCATTATAGATGTTTTTTATTATTATTTTACTCAGGACATTGTGCATTTTGCTGAATTCAAACTTTAAATAAAGACAGTTTTTCCCTCCTACCTGTAGTGCTATTTATAAATCTAGATAGATCTGGTGTGAGTTGCCTAGTTTTGAGGGTATCCATTGTAGAGATGTCGGCCTTCTCTCCAATATAATGGGACCATATGTCACTCGACTTGTGGTGCTCAAAGCGCAAAAAGAAAAACTCAACACCAAGGTCTCGTTCCAGATATCATGACCAGGTTACTAAAGATAATCCACACACCTTATTGTGAGTAGTTGTATGGAACTATTCTTTCAACCAAAGTTCCAACGAAACTGCTCACAACAAGGTCTGCCCCACATGCCGGGTGCCATAAAGTCCCGTTATATTATTCCAAAAGTAGATAACACATCAAAACATTCTAGATTAATAACTAGCACTACAGGTAAGATGAAAATATATATATTTTGGATTTTGGGGAGGACTGTCCCTTTAAAGCTTTTACTGCTTTTTGATGTTTGCATGTTTTTTAATCTGGAAGTTTAATTGTTTCTTTTAGTGCCCTGGTCCTGAAGGTATACATTTACATCTCAGCTGTCATTTATGGTTGAATGGACATTTAAATGAAACTTGAAAGGTGACAATGTGTGTGCAGACTACAAAGTGGAGCCCAGCTACCTCCGTTTGTTAGAATCAACTGCTGATGTAGCAGCAGCACCACCTGCTGGTGATATGTGTGTAAAGCATAATGAATTAGGCTACCTTCACGTTCAATTTCATATTTTCTAATACATTTGATACTTGACCAGGTTATAATGGATGCATAATTACAAAAAAATGTACATAATAATGATATAATAATGACAGCTAACAATACTTGGGCCTAATTTAAAATGAACAACGATGATATGTTTCAGCGAGCATCATTGGAAGGCTGCATGAGGTCGTTGGCCCAATCCCAGTGTCCCCCCTAAGGCCTTAAAGCCTGAACCCTCAGGGACTTACTGACGTCACCTGGTAAATGGTTGTGTGTGACTGTAAGGGCTTGAAATTGTGTGAATACGAATGGCACAGCACTTTGCTGCAATATACCACGTTACCATGACAACGTCAAAAAATTTAAAATTGTGGGTATTTATTTAATATTTTTTCCTCCCTGATTTGAACGTCTTCCAGGATTTTGCCTCACGAGACGAGAGGTAATTTTAAATCATCTATTTATTCGTTTACGGATATGGACCAATAGGAAGTGACCCAAGAGTCCAGCAGCTATGGAACGGAAGCGCGCATTCAGTTCAGCATAAACATGTGAACTGATGATGATGGGACGCTGCTGCTGAGCCGTCACAACACCACAGCCGTACTCACCTCGCTCACATGCTCCGGTCCTCGGCTACACAACACTAACAATGGGAGGACAGATAGAGACCGGCTGGAATACATAGACATGCACTCAAGAGGGTGAGTATATGACCGAGTCATTTAACCACATCATGCTTACACATTCACTCTGACTGCATCCACCACACACCATTTATTAAGCAGTAACGGAGGTGGAGAGCAGAAACGAGTTCAGCTCCGTGCTCAGTAGTTCGTCTGATGCGGCGGAGGAATTAAACGGCGGAGGTAATGCGGCGGAAATAACGATAAAGCCAGACATCGAATGATGTTGAGTATCGCTTGAAGTGAGACGTTATCCTCCCACAGGCACACATATATCGACCGTGGCATGCACGAACCATTGGCGACGAGTTCAATGAATAAAAGCTTGAATGAAGCCTAACTCATTCTGCAAAGCCAGGGTCGTATTAATCCTCCTGGGGCAAAACATTTGTTGTGTGCGCCTGCATTGTGCACGAGCTATGATGCGTGTTAAGTATTTACGCACAGTCACAGCACATGGTAGACTGCACATGGGGGGTTTTAATACTTCTTATACTGCATTTACAGTAGGCTATGTGTGCTGAAACACGACCTAGCTGCAGGTTTGCCCTGTGCAAGTTTGTTTTGGGGAAATTGATTGCATATATTTCTTCAGAATTATGAGTCATCTGACCCGTAAGGGTCTGGGGCTCTGGGGCAGTTTTCTTGCTTTGCCAGGTTGCTAATTGTTGCATCTTTTTTTTGTCACATTGGACCAACACTCAGGACCAAAATACACATGTGACTGCTCCACTGATCAAAAGGCTAATGTTTTTTCCATGCCCATATCTCAGCTTTCACTGAAACATTATTATTATTATGTGTATTCAACTCCCACATCTCTACCAGCCTACATGACCCCCACAACCCACCTGCAGTCCTCTATGGTGTCTCCATGCAGATAGTTTTGATTTTAGAGTTCAAGATATATCTGCCTTTGAAAAAAATCCATCTCCACCCCAATACAATCAGTTCTCAAGGACTGGGTCGGGCCCGCAGGTGGGTTGCAGGAGATTTAGGGTTACCAGATAAATTACATTTGTGCTTTTTTTTGGGGGGGGGGTTCTTGGATCATAAACAGAAAACGAAGTCTTCCCAAACAGCTGCTGCGCAAACATGGAAACGACCTTGTTAACTTCAAAGAACGCCAACTCACTCTTGTTTTCCTCTTTTTATTTTGAACCCACTTCACATTGTTTTCTGTCTTACAGTCCATTTCTTTTTAGCCACCCAATCATCATTCAATACTACAATTACCTAATGAACCGGTCTTCCATCGTTCTCAGGAAACTGAAAACTCAGGAAACTGAAACGTTCCAAATCGCATAGTTTTTAAAGAATGATGTCACAAAGTACATACTGTAGCATACAGTATGTATTCAATTGGGACATACTACTTCCTCTTAACATGAACCTTGAACTTTGACCCTCTCGCTCATGTACCTGCTGCACAGAGGATTGTGGGTCAGTGTGAGTGTGTATATTTGCGTGTATTAGAGAATTATTAGAGAAGATTTGCGTGGTTTGTTCCACCCCTTAACACCAAAAACAGCCACAATCTACTGCTTTTTTGACTTAATCATTTTATACTTTTATTTCTTTTACTCACTTGTATTTCTTTTTTTGCCATTTGGCCTTTTCACCCTGAATATTTAAACTGACCTCGGTGTGTCAACATGTAAGAGGACTTCAACAGAGACAGTGCCTTTAATCAGAGGATCATATTTAGCATTTTTAATTTAACCATTCAGTGCAATGTACAGTATGGTCATTAATATCAGCCATCCTGTAGAAATGTACTACATTTATTGATCCTTTTGCACTTGCTTGATGACATCAGTGCAGTTATTGTCCAGAACTACCTGTAAAACAGAAGAGTGAATGCAATAAAATATGAACAGTGAAACTGATCTTTTTCATCATTTGTCCATTTTGATTTTCTCATACAGATTACCTCTTTGTTTAAGTCTCTTTTCATGAAATGTTTTATAAGCCCCAGCAGGCTTAATGACATTGTCTTTTTTGTCACCTTTACACCTTGTATGTTGTGTGCTTCATGACTTATGAATACATGGAAATGAATTGGTACACTGGCTTTAGGGGGTTAACAAACTATGACACCCATTTAGTTTGACAATGAAAGTGTTAAAGTCAAATTATGAGATAATAAAATGGGTTGAGAATAAATTACCCTGTCTACAAAATGACGTTCCCATACGAATAAACTGTACTTTCTATTATGTTTTGAGGGAAATGTATTTTCTTCTGGACCGAACGTTCACAGTTTGAAACCAGTTTGAAACATGTGGTTAACAAACGAAACATTAAGGCAAAAAAAAACTAACTGGCTTAGTAAAAAACACTGTTCTGCTTAAAATTGCTATGAAATTGATACAAAACAAAAATGCAACGAAACTGCTTTGTTGGCAGTAGGCACTTTGTTCACACGGTACATCAACAGCAGGCCCTTAGGTCAAAGCCCTGTGTGCCCTGTTTTTTTGACTCATCCACCATGTGACCTCCGCCCTATGCGGACTAATTCAAAACTTATTTGTCAAAAGCAAAAGTAGTCCACGACAAAATGTGTTTCTGTAACGTAATCATGCAGTTTTGCCCTATGGGAACATTATTTTTCGGGGCTGGAATATGTACCACTGTTCTGAGGGACAGTATTCATTTCAAGCTAAACAACTTATTACATTAATTACCACACAGAGGAATTTTTTTTTTTCAAGTAAACAAGTAAGTAAGTAATGCTATTGCTTTACTCTTAATTTGACAGAACCTTTACATGTGTGTGTTACCAGTTGAAGTAATTTTCTTAAAAACTTTTCTATTCTTATTTATTAAATTGTTTTAATCTTTAAGACACACCACTCTGACAGAATAGAAAACAGGAACTTGACAGAAACAAATAGAGAACTGGAACTCGCACAGACAGATATAGTTTGAACATAATTTGAAGAACTCTGCACATAATCACTCTCTTTGCATAGCCGTTCTGCTCTAACCAAGCTCTGTCAAGCATGCTTACATCTGTTTAATCAAACTATAATATTTCACTACAAATCGGCTAAATATATGTATTTATTTTCAAAGCAGGGAAAAGAATGGCTCTGTATCACAGGTGTGTAAGAAA